>NC_083474.1:14278108-14578108 GCF_030014155.1 Tachysurus vachellii
CACAAGAACACAAATGTGAATTCAACAACTGTTCCATTTTATTAAATCAGATAAATGAATAGTTTATTTTGCACAAATACAGTTATTTGAATTTCATTAACTATAATTTTATAGTTACACTATTAACTATTTTCATCCTAGGCTGTATCTGTATAAATGTCTTTCACAGGAAATACAGAGTTTATTTATAAACTGTGGCAGTAAGTGGATTCATTCGATCAATGTTAAAGTGATCAGGAATGTGGTTCAGGGACTAGTGAAAAACTGGTCATCTAAACTGTGCTTAACTAAAATATTCTTTATCTAATCTAATCTGTATTTCATGATGAACAAAATGGTGATATCTTAAATATGTCAAGTTTAGGAAACAATATTTACAGTACATATTGAGATACACATATAGATACTGGGTCCCCCTGGGCTACCTGACAGACCTTTTGTCTTTTTTTTCTAAAGACTCAGAAATTTTAGATTAGATTAGCTTTTCGTGAAACTAATTAAAATTCATGGAGATTATATATATATATATATATATATATATATAAAGGAGGACATACATTTAACATCAGAACCACCATTCCAAGTAATTTAGTCTTTTTACATTCCGTATATCATGTATTTGTCTTTTGTACAATAATCCCATTTATTACTTTCACTAACTAATAGTAAAACTTAATAGTAAATAGCAACTAATGTCAAACTGAGTCAAATAATTAAGTTATGAGTTATTATACATTTTTTTCAGCTGCACCCATTTCTGTCCTTCTAATCTATATTTGTTTTTTCATTTTTGCCCTTCAAGAGCCTTAAACATGTTCCAGCATGACAATACACCTGTGCACGAACACAGCTTCAGGAAGACACGATCGACTAAGGTAGGAGTGGGAGAACTTGACTGAACACTTTCAGAGATAAATCTTAATGCTGAATGCCTACCAGGCATCTTCACCAGACAGTAGTACCTGAATCACTAATTCTCTTGTGCCTGAATGAGCACGAATCCCCGCAGCCACGCTCCAAAATCCTAAAAAAGCCTTCCCAGAAGAGTGGAGTTAATTATAATAGCAAATGAGGGATTAAATCTGGAACTGGATGTTCAAAAAGCACGAAGGTGTGATGGCCAGGTGTCAACAAATGTCTGGCAAGACACTGTGTGTATGTACTTTTAAACATTGAAGAAATATAGTATACAAATGAAAAAGCCGCAAAGCTAAATGTTAATATTTGGTATGACAACCTTTTGCTTTTGAAAAAAGTTAGTGGCATCAGGTACAGGTTGTGCAGTTAATTAAAGAAGTTTACTTATTTATTTATTTCTGTGTTTTTTTTTGCTGACACTCTACTATCCAAAAGTTTTATTTTACTGAATGCTGCCACCTGGCTTCTGGATGTTACTGAAAGAAGTGGGAATAATGTATACGACTCCTTTAAACCTGCTCCATATCCAAACTGTCATCTTACTCTGCTTTCACACAGACAGAAAAAAGTGCTGCCTGGAGCATTGTTTGTGCTGAAATGAAAAAGAGGCAGGAAAGCCACCACAACACAATGTCACTACAACAATGTTTTCACCAATCCTTGCTAACTCTTGCTAACTTGCTACCTGTATTAAATTTATCATCATCAGTAATCAAGGTTAAATAAAGGTTAATTTTATTCTGGAATTGAAAAGGTGGATTGTCTTTGCTGTAGCTTTGTGAGAGAGAAGATGAGCTGCTTGTGTAACCTGACTGTATGCAGCCTAAGTGGGATGTCACATTCTGTAATGATGAATTTCCCCACAATAACCAACTTGATATTTTTAGTTCTACCGCCACATAGAAATCTGAAATATTTCCCATTCTACATGTCATAATTCTCCGTATATTCACTCACTAACAAGACTTCATGTTTGTTTTTCTCACTTGCTTCCCATCCTGCAACCTGGTTGTTCGGAGATAAAGCACTTGACGTCATCCGGTGCTCTTCTGAAAAGTTGAACTTTTTTCAATTTTGGAAGCGCTCCACTGTGACCAAAAATAAACAGGCAGCAGGGCTCTATAAAAGCAGTCGCATTCCACCCACCGCATGGTCACTTCCCAAAGGATTATGTGTAAAATCTGCGCTGGTGTTTGAGAAAAAAAGATCCGAATGTGAAAGCGAACTTACTTCCTATTTCTGCAAAGGGCAATGCGAGTGCACCGCACCCCTCCAACTACTTCGCAACTTTGTATGGATACTTATCTATTGCAGTGCATTGTGGGATTTCAACAGTTCTCCAGATATTCTACAATAGACTTTCAATAATGAAATAAAATGGCAAATCTCCCTAAGTAGTCACCATAGAGTGAATAAGGTATGTTTAGAGCATATACCTGGGCATATTCCAGTTCGAATAAAGTTTGGCTTTAAATTTTGTTCTTGCAAATACACTCATACTTGAAGTTCTAACAAACACATAAAATGTACCAATGTCTTGATTTCTCCCTCAAGCTTAGAGATGAAGTCTAGCTTTCTCTTCCGGCTACGCTGTGCAGCCATGCGGTTTTTGCTTCGCCGCCGGACGTCTTGCACAAATTCCAGCTGTTCGGGTGTGAGCCGTTGCTCCTTAAGAATCTGTAGGAAAGCTCGCCTGCTCATGCTCGAGATCTGCTCAACGGGGAATGGCAAGTCCACCTGAGGAGAGAGAGAGAGAGAGAGAGAGAGGAACCTCATGAAGTGCGCCAGTAATCAGAATCAGGCCAAGTGTGTTGATGTTGACACACACAAGGAATTTGGTTACAGCTGTTTGTGACTCTCAAAAGTACAGACATAACACTATACTACACAAGACAAGACAATACAGACGATGAGATACAAAATAGACAGTACAAGTATTAAATATGAATATAGAATATATGACTGATCACATATGTACATGAAGTGTGAGAAGTGCATGGTAGTATTGTGGACAATATTGTGCAATATTATGTTTTTTGTACAATATACAGCAGCAGTAGTGTGTGTAACGTATACGGATGATGTGATGACTAACGGTTCTGATAATGCAGTACTTATAGATATGAAGCAGGGAATATAATTATGATGAGGTGTTAATCAATGTGATTGCCTAGGGAAAGAAACTGTTCCTGTGTCAGTTTTGGTAAAGTTTTTTTTTTTGTAGCGCCTGCCAGAAGCAACGAGCTGAAAGAGGTTGTGTCCATGGTGTGAAGGGTCGGGTTTTTCCTGCCCGGTTTCTGGTTCTTGTATCGTTCAAGTTCTCTGGAGTGAGCATCAGTAAGGGCCTATGAACATCAACAGCTTCACTCTTATTAGAAATGCCAGGATTATAAATATACATTAAAGTGCAATTTGTAAGCATGTCCATTTACTCTTGCCATCCTGAACAGCATAATAACTGACTAGTCTAAAACTGGAAGATAACAGCTAGTAAACTTCTATTTGTCACAGGTAGCTGTGCGTGTATTACATCAATCACACAGGAAAAAGATTTGACTGATCACCAGTAAGGGGAGCTGTGAAAAAGAAGACACAAGCTGGAAAAAGCCAGGTCTTTGCTTCTTGCTTCCCAGGCCTTGCCTTACCTCTCCACACCTAAAACTGTGTAAATATTTATCTAGGTCATGGTTGGTTTGATATTTTCTTTAGCAGTACTAGTTGCAGACAATTACCAATTGCAAATAAGCAAGTGTTGATCAAAGTAAACCTGTAGAGAGAAACTCTAATGTATTGTATTATATCTGTCAGTAATATCATAGGAAGAACATAGCGAGTCGGAAGATTTCATTTTCTAAATTTATTACATTCTTATCTGTTTAATTTTCTTACATTTAATTTTTTGGTGATTGTATTAGATTATGTAGCTCCTTGAACCCCAAATCTTGCTTTGGTTTATTATTCTCTCCCCTCCCACTCTAATGTTTTATTTTATTTTCCTTCAGCATCCTTCCTGATTGAGTTTTATGTAAATGCACAACAAATAAACACTATTAGTGAGAAAATATCAAAATGCTAAGTTTTGTGGCTTGTAACATTTTTTTAAAAACGCTCTCAACATATTAAACCCAAACCTAAGCTACAATTGGACAGTGTTTAGGTATTATTTCATTCACCTACAATGCAAATTGTCCAGCTCACCTCACATGATTGCTCACTGCTAACCACAGAGTCGTCCTCGTGCTCGCTTTCAGAATTGTCACCAGAGTTTATAGGAGACACAAACGGACTCTCTCCGCTTGTTTCTCTGGATGGACTGTTAGACAATGAAGGTGGATCCTCCTTGGAGTTGAGGTCTCTCAGGAATGGGCAGTCATCGGGTGCAGCACCTAAATCCAGGTGTCTGAGCCAGTGAAAATCAGGGCCATTTCCAGCAGCTGTCTGCTGCATGTGCTCTGGAGGCTCTGTCAAAGTGGAACTCATGTCTGGCCAGAACCCTTTCGCCAGATGCTCAGCCACCTCCCTTTCCACTGTGCTTCTCTCTGTGGAGCTATCACTGTGTCCTGAGTTAGGGAATATTTGCTCAGGGGAGTCAAAAGTCTCTGTGTTGATGCTCCCGATGCTTTCCAAGTTGCTCACTGACGCTATGCTGTCCAAGACTTCACTTGTTTCCCTGGAGGACAGGGGACACAACTGGCTGCACTCCGACGTTGGCTCTAAATCTGTTACAGGCTGCTCAATTTGGCCTTCAGCAACATTGGGCATGTTTAGACCTTCACCTTGAACATCATCCATTGCCAGTCCATTCAAAATGCCACCATCGCAGCCAGCTGTGACAGGATGCACATTGTCACTCTCACTGCTACATGGCATTGAAAGAAAGGGACACACTTCAGCGGAAGGTATGGATGAAGATGGCACCAGCTGTGGCCCACAGTTTTGTAAACACAGTTCTGCTTGGTGCTCAGTAGCAGACTGGAATGAGACTGAAGGTAAATCTAAAATATTCTTATCAGAAGTGACAGAAGGATGTTCATTAGAACACACTATATCGCTAGGTGGTACATTCTGTTCTGTCTGTGCTCCAGACTCCAGCACTACCCCATCTCCGTCGGTGTTAGTGCATTGTTCGTCGGTACTGTTGCAGGCTCTGTTAGCAGCTGGCGATTCTTCATTGCTGTTTCTGCTCTCGCTGCTGTTTTTGCACTTCCTCTTGGCTTCCTGAGACATTTCGCTGCCATCAGAGAACTTGGGAATGAGGAACTCAAAGCACGCTTTGTCGAGATTGTGAAATCCCAATAGCTCAGCACATCTGTGAATTTCCCGGATATTTTCTTTGGTGAAGTGAAGTTTTGCGGTGTAGGCAAACTGCAGCAAAGGCACAAAGCCCTCTACTGTGACCTGCAAATTTAAGAACATAAATGGAGTAAACATCCAATAATGTAAATTGTGTCACTGTAAACAGACTTAAAGGTAGGGTCTCCGTTGTTTGAGAAATGCTTCAGAAAACTGCGTTGGGCAGCCAAACTAAACAAAAACAAAACAAACGTGTAACCAATGAGCAGAAAGGGGCGTGTCTTGTCAATATGGGCAGAGAGAGTGTGTGACATAATGTGTGACATTAGCGGAAAGCGGTTTTAACATTGACATGGAGGATAAAAACCAAGAAAGAAAGAATTTGGGTTAGGGGCGTGTTTGTTTTGGTGATTTCAAATGTCAACATTGGCTTTCAAACAATGGAGACCCCACCTTTAAGTTATTAAAACTCTTTCCTTTAATAAGCTCCAAAGAAGAAAAGAACAGAAAATTATTTTTTATCTACTGCACACCAGGATGAAAGTAATTTAGCTTAAAACCACATTGCCTTTAGTTGGTTACTCTGAGATTAACTAGTAAGACACAAATGTGTCACTCTGTATTTCCAGGCTGACAGTAGTAGGATGCATAGGCAGCCATTTATGGCCCAGAATCCCATAGAAAACTTGTGAGATATGTAGGAAACCCAAGCAAAACTTCAAAACAGACACTTCAAAATGTGGACTAAAACTGACAGGAACTATCTTGAGACGATCGTGTGTTGCTTCCTTATATAACCAACATTAGCAAAGAAATGAGACATGACTAATTCTTTTGTTCAGGGAGCTTATCATAAGTTATATCATATCCACTTATCAAGCTGCATGTGTAATTACTAAAGCAAATGATTACTTCCTCAGGCAGAGTGATGACCGAGTTCCATCCCGTGTGGTTTAGAAGTCTGGTGTAAAAATAGGAGCTGCAGCAAGCCAGTACTGAGCAGTGGGCTCGAAAGCTCCTGCTCTCAACTTCCACCGTCACATCACACAAGATGTCTTTCTGTCTCTGCTCATCCAGGCAGCGGAGGACATGCATACTGTGCACAGCTGACTGGAAGGTAAACACTGACGTCCGGGATCCATCCACAGACATGGTGCTGAATTTCACCTGCAGAACAAAAATAGGAATAAACTGAACAGGGATGTAAAAAAAAAAAAAGAAGAAGAACAGCTATTGCTAACAGATCACATGGCATAACTGGGTTAATGGATTCAACATGTGGGCAAAATTAGGTGGCTAATTAAACAATGAATCTTAATGTAATATGGAATTAAATTAGGACTGTAACGTGAAGGAAGTTATGCGAAATAACTGACAAGGTAGTTTTATTCCTCAAGCAATTTCCCAATGATTACTTATTTTAACTTATTAAAATAAATGAATGGGCAGCAGGTTATTAATGCATTTTTTTACTGATTCTAGTTACACTTAACGATGCGAACGCCTTAAATACGTTCCTGTTATCACTTATGTTACTGTGGTTATTAACATTTCTTCTTGAACTAGTCTCTCTTCTTCCTTGTGATTTAATTATAATAATAAATGAATTAATTAAAAAATAAAGCACAGCTTGCCATTTACCTAGACACCACTTGCTGCTGTAAGTTATTCAGCATATTTTTTGTTATAGCAACAGTATTTTCATCTATCAATATTCTCGGTTTATGCCAAGTATCCGTCATAGCTGTTTCTATACCAATCTAACAAAAGAAACATAGAAATATAACAAGAACATGAATAAAAACTTATTATTTGAAATGCAGTCGAAACTGCTGTCAAAAAACACCTTCTAATCAAGAATTCAACAGCATGGTTGTATTCAAACTTATAAATAAAACAGCTTTATACAGCATATATATTTAAAGTAAACCAAAACATTTTTGTGTAAGTTTTTTCACATCCTTCTAGACCCCATGAACCCCTTTTTATCACCATCTCATGTGATCTGATTACAGCTTGTCAGTTAAGACATAAAGCCAATTTCAGCGCAGGGATGCATCAATCGCGATAACGGTGTCAGGTATTCACCTGCTACAACGCTCGTTCACATATATACTCCAGTAGCATGTACGTGTATAGTAATTATAATGTATACTTCTGCCATGATAAACAAGTGGTATGAAATAACAGCAATCTGGACATATTTCTCACAATTAATAATCAAAGCATTTCAAAGCAAACCAGAAGTTTTGCCCTTTGAAAATAACAGAAAGAACTACATGTGTGTAAGGCCAACCTGAGTGCAGAGCTGTGCAACCCAAGTTTGATCGTTACAAAATAGAACAAAGTGTGCCATGAATTCACTCAAAAATATTCATGAGCATGCAAGTACTATACATTTCTTTATCCAGAGGCTACACTTTGTGACACGTTTTTTCAATGACCACTCCCTGATACAGCTCTGTGCACATGTTTGCCTTTTCTTCTGCTCTTTATTTAAACTAAACTCTATAAACCATAAAACCCATCACGAGGAGTTTAATGCTGGCAGCCAACGAAAATAAAAAGCTAAACAAAATATAAAAATTCCCTTAATGGCTTAATACTAAATTGGTTACTTGTGTCTGTGAGTGTGAGAGAGCGTATGTGTGAGTGTAAGTGTGTGAGAGAGTGTGTGTGTGTGAGTGTGAGAGAGCGTGTGAGAGTGTGTGAGAGAGCGTGTGAGAGTGTGTGAGAGAGCGTGTGTGTGTGAGAGTGTGTGAGAGAGCAAGAGCGAGTGTGAGTGTGTGTGTGTGTGTGAGAGAGAGAGAGAGAAAGAGAGAGAGGGTGTGTGAGTGTGAGTGAGAGAGTCTGTGAGAGAGCGTTTGTGAGATTTATCTCTTGATGGACTTGACAGAGAAAAATACTGTGTAGCTGTCATGCTTGTGTAAATAGTTCCTAATGCTGATGTAGATCTGGACTGCAGTGACATCCCTGAGACAACACGCCTGCTAATTATTTGGATCACGTGTGTTTGAGTAAAACGCAGGCCTCGGTGGGAAACGTCCTTTTTAACACACCTTTGATCACATAAATTAGTCATCTGTTTAATATCCGCTCTGCTGTAGGACATCTGAAAACCAGATCCTGGGTTAGGAGAGTAGGAAAAGTGGCTTTACTGCGGATTTTAAGGTAAATAGTTTAGAGTAAAGTTGAGGTTGTGTGTAGTCAATACATGGCGATGGCGAGATAACTTTATTTTGGTCTGATAACACATTGCGGAATCAGAATCGGGTTTATTGGCCAAGTGAGTTGACACACACAAGGAATTCGGTTCCTTTGTACATTTAATGCACACAGCTAGCTAAGATACATGAGCTAGTCGATAACCATCTCGAAAAACTGCGATATTTCACTTTCTAAATGATTCTACTGGGATCTAACGGGTTCCCGAGTAAGTATAGCTTGATATTTTATAAACAGCTCAAACCGAACAGTGAGAATTATAACAGAATCAACTCCGAGTCAGATAAAACAATTCTTTAGGAAGGTTCCGTTAACAGGAACAATCCTGCGTATATTCTGCATTACTCATTAAACAAGCACAATAAAAAAAAAGGAAACGGTAATAACTAACCTGACATATCACCTGAGATGAGAAAATGTCATATAAAATCCTCAGCTAGTCATAATACTGTGTTAATTAATGCAGAAATGAACAGAACCAACAAAAATAATAAAAAGCATTAGCTAGCCAGCTAGCTGAACAAGTTACGAAGACGTAGGGGTCATGTGATTAAACGTGGTTGCCAGATCGGGAGAATGTAAACATACCCAGGACTTAAACATCCGTATTCACCGTTTTAGATTTAATAATCATTATTAACATTAGCTAATTTCTTGTAATAATTAAAAAAGTTACATTACACAAAGTATTTTAGTATCTTTTTATTTTAGTATTTTTTTAAACTATTTTTTTCAATGCAATATTTCCAAACATTAACATTCATACTGTAAAAGTAGACCAACAATTTTACTACAAATACAATAAAAATAAATAATAAAAAAATACGTTGCTTCCCCCAGGTGTTCATTAATCAGAAAGAAACAGGTAAAGAGAAACCTTTCATATCACCGATAGCTATGAGGAATTAATACACCCAAATGTTCATGTTGCCTGTTTGAGCAAAAAAACTTTGGTCTACATTAGTCTTGGGTTAATAGTCTTATGCTATGTTAAGTCTTGGGGTGTAAACCTAAGCATTCCACACAATACAGTATGGTTTAAATTGTTAAGCGATGGTCCAGGTTTTTTATTTATCACATAGAGGTTACATACATGTGATGGAATGTAGTGAAATGTTTTTACTTCCTCATCCCTCATTGCAACAAAACACTGTTAACAACAAACTAACAAAAGAACTACATGCATAATAAAAAAAAATAGATTTACAGTAAAACAGTAGACTATAGAATGATGTGGTGTATGCAATGTAGACAGAAAATATAACAGCCATGTGCAAAAGTTTTTCTTCCTTGTTCAGTTGCTGGATTGCCTTGGGGTAGAAGCTCCTCCTGAGTCTCTCTGTGTTGGTCCTCAGGATCCGGTAACGTGTCCCTGAAGGGAGCAATGAGAAGAGATTGATGATTCAATATTTGGTAATACCACCAGCTGTCTGTACTTTTTTCTGATAATGATCAGTATAATTAAATATAATAACTTTTATCATTGTTGCCTCAAGTAATTGCAAATCTTGCCTTTTAAATTAATGCTTCAGTCCAAGCCATTATATTAATACACTTCTAATATTTACAGTGTAGAAAAATATTCTATAGTAGATGTAATATCTATATTACAGTATTCTGTGTAGAACTTCTGCACTGCATTGTTTATTGAGCTGCAATATCTATACTAAATATATCATAAGTATACCAACATTAATTTAATGCCTTTGTAAATGGTCAATGTACTCGATACAGTTTTTAAGTAAGTAGATCTACATGTATGGCTTGTATATATTTATTCATTTTATTTTATTTTTTTTAGATAATTTTGTTTTTAGACAGTTTTTTTAATCTGTTTTTTTTTCTCTCCCTACCAAACAATAGTCACCCACATGAAAATTCCAGACTCCACCTCTCTTTCTACATGCATGATTGGCTCATAGTCATGTAGACGTGTCTTCCTGGTTCTTTCTGAGAGCTTGCTGTGTTGCTCTTGCTCATGTTCTGGATTGTTCACAGTGTAAAGAAAACAGTTCTGTGAACATTATCTGCTATTCATTTCTACAAGGTGAGTATACTGTAATTAGAGACACACCTGAATCAAGTGTATACTGATGGGTGGTGTAAAATGTGTACACTTTATAATGCTCAGTTCTCTGGGATTAAGGTCAAACTGGATGTATTGGTTTGTTAACCAGTTTTTTTTAAGCTACCTTTTGTTTCGACATTAGTATGTTCAGCAGCAGTCTGACTCATCACAGACTGTGTGACAAACATTTACCAAAACAAACATTTGCAAAGTACCTGAAACGGTTTAATTTATTCAAATATTAATGTGCTTAAAGAAATGCAGTCCATCCAGATGATATCCTTGCTATTCTTCTTCTGCTTATTATTATTATTATTCATTCATTCATCTTCTACCACTTATCCGAACTACCTCGGTTCACTGGGAGCCTGTGCCTATCTCAGGCGTCATCGGGCATCAAGGCAGGATACACCCTGGACGGAGTGCCAACCCATCGCAGGGCACACACACACACCCATTCACTCACGCAATCACACACTAGGGATAATTTTCCAGAGATGCCAATCAACCTACCATGCATGTCTTTGCACCGGGGGAGGAAACCCCCCGATGCAAGGGGAGAACATGCAAACTCCACACACACAAGGTGGAGGCGGGAATCGAACCCCGACCCTGGAGGTGTGAAGCGAACGTGCTAACCACTAAGCCACCGTGCCCCCATTATTATTATTATTATTAATAAAAAATTATTATTATTAAAAAACTACATCATTCAGATGGTTAATTTCTTGTATTCATTGGCTGAATATTGAACAGGGCAAGTAAATGACAAATGTATAACATGATTCATATCAAATGATGTGATTTAGAATCTCTGATGTTCACTATAAATATTGTTGCACCAACAGGCTTTGTACTATATACAATTTTACCCAAATACTCAAACTAGTCCATTTGGGGATTTTAGATTAGCATTCATGGAAAATCAATAAGTGGACCTTTAAGGAAAGACTGCAAATGCAGTGATGTTAAGAGATGTTTCCGTTACTCCACCCAGCTTCTGGCTAAACAAACAATCAGCCCTATTGGTGCAGTGCCCTTGCCCTTCCAAAATAGCCTCATTAATACTCTAGCGAACACATTCAAAACACTGTTTTGAAAGAGCAGGGAGAGGCAGTCTGTACTCGTTTTCTAGGTGAGTTGATGTCCCTTTCTGTATAAAGGATTTTATGTCTTTCATTTTCAGTACTACATGTCATCTTGTTTTACAAGTTTTGTTTAATATGTAATCAGTCTTATCTCAGTTTAGATCATGGGCTGTCAAGCGGTAGAACTACAACATGATTATGATTTACGGTTACACAAAACCTGCTGTGAAAGTATTTGATATTTGTACCCTCGGTTTGAAATGTGAACTTTATTCACCTTCTGGGTCAGGCCTACTGTTAAGTCATGAATGATGTGATGATGTAGAGAAGGTGATGATGTAGAGAATGTGTATTTTTCACACATCACAAATGTTTTTCCACACTAGTCATTTTTGTTAAATAATAACTGATTTATGATTGTTGCATTGTGTAATTTGAATGCTGCCTTTTTAAATGGATGCATTGATCCAAATCTCTGGATTGTTACAGCTCTAGGGCTGAAATACATTGTGACCATTCTTCATTTTAATTTTTCTCTTTTTTTCAGCAGTACAACATCTCTTCAACTTCATAGGTTACATCAGAGCAGAAATACCAAAGATTAATCATTCCAGCATTAAAGCACAATGGAACGCGAGCTTGACTACTATGCCCTTATGAAAGGCGTTCAAGAGCTTGATTTCCAAGGGATTGCAGAGCCAAGTGACCTTGTGCTAATAGGCAGCAATGCCTTTCCTCTCTCAATGAATCCAAGAGGTCAGGTCCTAATGGCTGCATCTCGCTATGGCCAAGGACGAATAGTAGTGTTGGGACATGAGGAGTATTTAATTCGTTTCCCAGGCCTGGTGGAGAATGCCTTGAATTGGCTTATGCCAACTGAGTCTGAAAGCACAACTGTAGGCATTCAAAAGAGTCTCATTTCCCTTGCAAAGAATTTATCTTACTCCTCTCTGAAAACTGAGATGGGAGATTTCCAAAATGTTGGGATAGCGGTCTATGTGGCTGATGCCTACAGTGTCGATTCATGTGCCAAAGAGTTAGTAACCTTCATGAAATCTGGGGGAGGCTTGCTCATTGCTGGTCAGGCTTGCAGTTGGGCTCAATCCCATCCAGGAGAAAATACATTACTCTGCTTCCCAGGCAACAAAGTGTGCAGTGTGGCAGGAATCTATTTCTCAGAACTTCCAGCTGAGCTCGGCAAATTTCCAGTCCCAATGCAAATTCCTTCCAGCTGGCTGGCAGTTTCGTAAGTAAAACAAATGTAAATTTTTCTTTTTTAAAAAAATTTGTGCAATTGTTTCAAATATCACACTTTGTTTATATTGGCTTATTCCCAGGATTGGAAAGGATTTTAAAGATGACCTACAGTTCCTACTAGAAGGTGTTTCGGAGTTTGATGTTCGAGGTGGGGCTTTAGCATCCGAAGTGATGGCACATGGACCCTTAGCCTTTCCTATTGCACTTACCCCATGTGGTAGAGCATTCATTGCTGGGGCCTACTATGGACAGGGGAGAATAATCGTGGCCACCCATGAAAGCTACCTTGGTCGTGATTCACTGTCTACTTTTTTGATCAATGCTATCAACTGGCTTGATGAAGGACGCAAAGGGGAAATCGGAATCGTTCCCCAACTTAAAGATGCCCATCGTGTTCTGAGCAAGTCAGGGCTTAATTGTCAATTCAGCACTTTTAGGGAAGACCTGAGTGTCTTTGTCTGTACCTCCTACGATGATTCCCAACGTCACCAGATCAAGGAGTTTGTTGCTGAGGGTGGAGGTCTTATGATAGGAGGTCATGTTTGGTACTGGGCCCAGTGCCATCCTCAGCTCAATGTGATGACTGATTGCCCAGGAAACCGTATCCTCAATAAAATGGGACTGTGCCTAATGGGTAATACCTTGCAAGGTGGCTTGTATAAAGCCCAGCAAGCAACAGGAGATGGGGGCAGTGGTACACCATACCATTTCCGTGACTCGCTACAGCGCTTTGCTAGCCATGTCATCGAGGGCCAGGATCTTTCCAAACATGATGAGAACCGTCTACAGAAGCTGAGAAATGATTGCACAAGTTATCTCCGCATGAATGCTCATGACAGCTCTTCCTATACATCAATGGTTTCACTGCTCACAGATATGGTGAAAGAGGCAGGAGTTCCACAGGTGTGCGATACATCTCCTGTGAAAAATACCAAAGATAAATTGCTGCTTCATGTGGGAAGTGAGGTGTACAAAGTGTGCAAAGATCCTGATGCACTTCTGCCATACATCATCTCTGATATACCCGATCTACCTACAGTTTCCAATGCGAGAGTCAGGATCAAGGCAGATACATCTGGTAGAGATTCTCTTTTCTTAATAATAACTGATGAATTGTTTTCAGATTGTATTTATTGATTATACAATTCCCATGTTTTACAACTAGCTTAATCAAACCTCATTGATAACCTCACTTATAAGCCAAGCATTGCAATCAGAAATGTCTAAAGGCAAAAACGTGTAATTAAATTGAACAATTCTTCAAATACCACATAACCATGATCAAAATTCCACAATCTTCCACATCATTAGCTAATTTTAGGTCTCTGTTATATTATCCTTCCGTTGTTATATAAACTGCTCTGATTCCAGAAAGAATGAAATCTTCCTGATTGAAATAAAGAATATTTACTGAGAGAATAATCTAAATTGGCCATCTTGTGCTGTTCATACTTAAAGTGCATTACTTGATACTTTGGCTTCAGTTCAAGAGCAAATAATGCACTGATGTTCAGTGTGTAACTAATGACGAATGTTACACAACATAACTTAAATATGACGGTAAACATTAAATATTTATTTATAGCCAGCTAATAAGGTTGGAGTTTAACACGACGATGTTACTGTGACTAACAAGATTATTTAACTCACCATGTTAATTCTATTTTAAAAACCTCCAATTGCCCTCAAATGCACACAATTTGATATAAAATGTTGTCACATAAACCCACATGTATTCATATATCATAGCCTATGTTAGTTTATAGTACATGCCTCTCGACATGAAGACAGGTAGAGTTCAACATAATGTGTAATATGAAGTGTGATGTCTGAAGTCTGGACCTCTGTGTCATTGAGTCTAGTTTTTTCTTCCGTGATTGTACCTGAGAGATACTGACTATATGGTCATTTTAATCCAAATGAGTTAAATGAGACTGTGTAACATTCTGTGATGATTGTTACAGGTTGTGAAGAATGGATAAGCACAGGACTGTATCTTTCCCCTGGAATGAAAACCTACATTGCAGTACCTCCAGAAATCAAAGGCAAAGGTTGGCAGGTAACTGCACTACTCAGTATGTAGTATGTATATGTTCCTCACGATCATTTAAGTAGTAATAACACCAAAGTAGAGATAAAGTAACGCTCATGTTTACACCATATGTCTACAGCTGCAGACTGGATGTCAAACAGATTGCTTGGATAATTTAGATGTTCTGAAACGTGCTCCTGTAGTGCACGAGCGATTTGCATTCGACTCTGACATGGTGCAGGTCTGGAATTTATGGGGTGGACTTTTATACCTGATCGCACCACCCCATAGCAAAGTGGATGGTGCGGAGGTTATTGTACAAACAGCCATAGAAGCACCGTACTACAAGTCTGGTAAATGCCACTGTCACTTACTTCTTAACACCAACAATGACTGAAACTAAAACAGGAGTTTGCTAATAACTTTTCTTATCAAACACTCTGACTAGCTGATGGTGATCTGAAAAAAAAAAAAAAATCCTAGCATGTTGTCATATTTTCCATATGCAGTCATGACTTCACACCTGATCAATTTTCACACCGCCGTTGAGCAGAAATGTCTTGCAAATCAGACCAAAATAATACAGTTTAATGGACAAGCTTTTGTTTTTGGATATGGTTAGGTTAGCAAGGTGATTTGCCTGTCAATCTTTTACCTTAAAGTTAACATTCCTAGCATGGATAGCCAGATTAATTAACTCCCTCGTACATGCGTCACTTAGTCTGTTAATATTCCACTTCTAGGTGGTGTTCAAGCATAAAATGCATCCAGTTCCAAAAAAGTGTTCATATTTTTGCATACATATGCACTAAAGCCATTAGTGAATGTGACATTTCCACCCACTCCATCAGGACAAACCAGTGTAAAAGACTGGGTGCAGAAGATCCGTAGTGCACCAGCTCCTTGGGCAGAACTGGAGTTTGAGAATATAATCATTACCTTACACTCTGAATTCATCCGTAAACTGGACCGTCCTGATGAGGTGGCGGCTCTCTGGGATTCCATCATGAAGGGTGTGGCTGATTTAGCCGCAAAACCTGCCAAGTTTCCACGCAAGGAACGTTTTGTTGCTGATGTTCAGATCTCTCATGGTTTGTACTGGAATCTGCCAGTAGCACCAACATATTGACTCAAGCCACTGAGAAAGCTGTAGCATGCTTGACTAACGAGGCTTCTCAATCCCCAATCCCTCGTCCTTTTTTTTTTTTTTTTACAGGTTTCATGCATGCTGGCTACCCTGTAATGATTCACTCCAACTCTGTCGCAGAACTCGTGAACCCAGAGACAGCTCGTACGCAGGGCATTTGGGGGGCTATTCATGAATTAGGCCATAATCAGCAGCGCTCGGTGTGGGAGTTCCCTCCACATACCACTGAGTGCACCTGTAATCTGTGGTCAGTGTATGTGCATGAGGAGGTGCTGGGGGTGAACAGGGAAAAAGCTCATCCGAACATGACTCCAGAAAACAGAAAGAGTCGAGCTAAGAGTTACACTAAGGAAGGCAGGAAACTGGAAAACTGGAGTGTCTGGACAGCCCTGGAAACGTACATGCAGGTAAACAACTGCACATTTTCTGACTGTGTTTATTTTATTGACTACAATTTCCGAATATTGTAAAAATATTTGGTGAAAGGGTTTTATTCACTGTATGTTTACATTACTAATTCTAGAAAATATAGTATGCAGTAACTGTGTTTTAAAAAAATAAATAAAAATGTACCCAATCTGTGCCTCTAACTCTAATCATAACCTGCGTACCTTTTCTACGTACAAAATTAACCATGAAAATGCTAACAAATTAAAATCATATTCAGCTTCATCAGACACATTTTATGTACATTACTGCCAATATTGCTGCTAAATGATTACTGCTACTGTACATTACTCAATCATTTAGAGTCCATATTCGGTCTATTTTATTGTTCTGCACACATCGCACTGTGTATTTATTGTCTGTTGCAGCTGCAAGAAAAATTTGGCTGGGATGCATTCAAGAAAGTGTTTGCAGCTTATCACAGCATCATTAATGTTCCAAATGACCGAGATGGAAAGATGAACTTGTACGCTGTAACGTTCTCCAAGGTAGTGAACATGAATCTGGCTGCTTTCTTCAAAGCCTGGGGTTGGCCCATTCAGGGCAGCACGGAGGAAACGCTCAGCAGTCTGCCTGTGTGGAACGACCATCCCATGGCCCAGTATGCTTAACTCCCCATCCGCAATATGCTATAATCCCATCATACGTATAGCTAATTTCCTTACATATGCACTGTATTTAACATGTTATCATGTAGAATCAGCCAGATCTATTCATGCTGTTTGCAAATAAAACAATTCTTGATATATTATGGATCTACTGAGTTGTGCATTCTCTCTCTCTCTCTCTCTCTCTCTCTCTCTCTCTATCTATCTATCTATCTATCTATCTATATCTATATTATTATAATTTTATCAGTCATTGTTAGATTTGATTTAATTACCCAACCATAAATAAATGTAAACATTTAGATTTTATTGAATTATTTTTTAATTTAGTGGGAGATCTACGGAACAGAAAAACAAAAAGATCACTTAAAAACTGGTGTTTTTAGGAAAATATTGACACCAATAAACTGTTTAAAAAAAATACCTGTTTAAACAGAACTTTACTTCATCCCTCTTTGTCTTAAGCTCAAAATAACACGTTATTATTTTAGTATATTAATGCTTGTATTTAGTCAGTGTTTGGAGGAGAAATCTAGATAGCCAATGACTAATAAATAATTGTAACAGTAAAGATTATAGAAGGTAAAACCTGTTTTGAAGATTGAATAGAATTTGTAAACTACACAATGATATCGTGAGACTATTTTTTTATTATTATTTTTTGGGGGTGGGGGTTGAGAGGGGTTATTTACACAAATATGACAAAATTGTAAAAAATTAAAGTTTATCAATAAAGGGAAATCATTGATACACTGTAGATCAGACACGGGCAAACTACGGCCCGCCGAACTCGTCCACGTTATATTATTAAATGAAATTTTCTTATAAAGACACCACAATAATTTTA
The DNA here is from genome assembly GCF_030014155.1 of Tachysurus vachellii. Taxonomy (NCBI): domain Eukaryota; kingdom Metazoa; phylum Chordata; class Actinopteri; order Siluriformes; family Bagridae; genus Tachysurus; species Tachysurus vachellii. The sequence goes on from NC_083474.1 coordinate 14,296,039, forward strand.
CCTAGCTGTAATTCCCATCTTTCCCCAGCAGACGGCGCACCCCACCCCGAAGACATTGACCCTTGAGTGTGATGCATTACGGTTACTCTCTACTTCATTTTGTCGCTTTGCACTTTTAGCCCTTCAGTAAAAATGAGCGGACAGAAGAAAAGAAAAGTAGACAGTGAGTGCCGAGTGTTCAATAAAATATTTTTTCACTGAAGTCCGATCAACAGCTGTATGTCTGATATGCCAATAAACTGTAGCAGTTTTTAAAGAATACAACATCAGCCGTCATTTTGCCACAAAACATACTAACTACGCTAGTAAACAATCTCCACAAGAACGGGCTACAGCTCAGAGATTGACGGCTAATTTACAGACTCAGCAAAACCTTTTTCACAGACAAACTGCGATTCAAGAGTCAAGTACTAAGGCAAGTTTTTTTGCTGGCATTCAAATCAGCAAAGGTCAGTAAGGATTTGTCCGAAGGCGAATGGTTGAGACAGCAGGTCTCTTGTGTCCGGAGAGCAAAGGCCGTGTGACACGCCGTGTGGAATTGATTGACGAAGATATAAGCAAGCAATTTAAACAAAAACGCCAAGTTAACTGACCAACACCTCGGATCTATCTTGAGAATTGCCACAACAAATATAACGCCAGACATTGATGCACTTGGAGACCAAAAAAGGAGACCAACAACACTGTTCCTGTTCACTGTCACTGAAACGGAATGGGAGTTTATTACTACGTTATTAAATTCATTCATTCATTCATTCATTCATTCATTCATTCATTCATTCATCTTCTACCGCTTATCCGAACTACCTCGGGTCACGGGGAGCCTGTGCCTATCTCAGGCGTCATCGGGCATCAAGGCAGGATACACCCTGGACGGAGTGCCAACCCATCGCAGGGCACACACACACACACACACTCTCATTCACTCACGCGATCACACACTAGGGACAATTTTCCAGAGATGCCAATCAACCTACCATGCATGTCTTTGGACCGGGGGAGGAAACCGGAGTACCCGGAGGAAACCCCCGAGGCACGGGGAGAACATGCAAACTCCACACACACAAGGTGGAGGCGGGAATCGAACCCCCAACCCTGTGAGGCGAACGTGCTAACCACTAAGCCATCGTGACCCCCTAAATTAATACATTTGTAAAACAATTTTTTTACAATAAACTAAACACAATGGTGTTTTGCTGCCTGTTAAATGCCAAATCTTTTCATGTAATGGTTTTTTACATTTATTTTATATTAGTTCACACAAACACACCAATCTCCTATTCTGGCCCGGCCCCTATGTCAAATTTTAGAAACCATTGTTGCCCGCGAGTCCAAAAGTTTTCCCACCCCTGCTGTAGATCATTGATAAACTCACCAATATACCTGAAGAAGCTGCTGTTGCCTGGAGTGCCGTTAGGCGTCGCTGTACGCTGACGTTCTCAAAGTATTTTCACACTTGCAAATATACGAAGAAGAAATCTATACCACACGTGATCTAGGGTGGAGTCCTAAACGTCTTATTCCTGCCTACAGTAGTGCGCTTTACACGTGGTTTACAATAGAGGCTTGTGGTCCCTTATGTAGTGCACTTAATGTCTGATTACACGCGTTAGGGATGTAGACTGGAGGTCTGGAGGCTGGCAGGAATTCACATGAATAACCTTTAAGTTACTGATGAGGTTATTAAAGACAAAATGAAGTAAATTTAGATATTTAGATAGTTGTGTTGATGAGTGATGAGTGATGAGTGATGAGTGATGAGTGATGAGTGATATTAAAACGCATTAAACTAAGGACAGCTTGTATAACGGGGAAGCTATCAGGCTAGACTCCCATTCATGTTAGTGTATTGACTCATTCTATAAGTCTACAGCCATGTTAGCACCTAAAGCTGTGTTTATGAGCGTGTTAAAGCACAGAGTGGCTCTAAAGCTGTGGAGGAGAAACGTCACCACCTGGTCACCTGTTGGAGCTGCTTTCAACGCCAAAGCGGTCAGAAGACTGGATCTGTTTCAACAAAATGTGGTATGGAAAATGACCTGCATTCACAACACAGCCTTACATCAGGTAGCCAAAGTCTCAGTGTCCACGGTCTCAGTGTCCAAAGTCTCAGTGTCCAAAGTCTCAGTGTCCAAAGTCTCAGTGTCCACAGTCTCAGTGTCCACAGTCTCAGTGTCTACAGTCTCAGTGTCCACGGCCTCAGTGTCCACGGCCTCAGTGTCTACAGTCTCAGTGTCCACAGTCTCAGTGTCCACAGTCTCAGTGTCTACAGTCTCAGTGTCCACAGTCTCAGTGTCCACAGTCTCAGTGTCTACAGTCTCAGTGTCCACAGTCTCAGTGTCTACAGTCTCAGTGTCCAAAGTCTCAGTGTCTACAGTCTCAGTGTCTACAGTCTCAGTGTCTACAGTCTCAGTGTCTACAGTCTCAGTGTCCAAAGTCTCAGTGTCCAAAGTCTCAGTGTCCACGGTCTCAGTGTCCAAAGTCTCAGTGTCCACAGTCTCAGTGTCCAAAGTCTCAGTGTCCACGGTCTCAGTGTCCAAAGTCTCAGTGTCCACGGTCTCAGTGTCCAAAGTCTCAGTGTCCAAAGTCTCAGTGTCCACGGTCTCAGTGTCCACGGTCTCAGTGTCCAAAGTCTCAGTGTCCAAAGTCTCAGTGTCCAAAGTCTCAGTGTCCAAAGTCTCAGTGTCCAAAGTCTCAGTGTCTACAGTCTCAGTGTCCACAGTCTCAGTGTCTACAGTCTGTGTCCACGGCCTCAGTGTCCACGGCCTCAGTGTCCACGGCCTCAGTGTCTACAGTCTCAGTGTCTACAGTCTCAGTGTCTACAGTCTCAGTGTCTACAGTCTCAGTGTCTACAGTCTCAGTGTCTACAGTCTCAGTGTCCACAGTCTAAGTGCCCACAGTCGTAGTGACGTGTCCACGGTCTCAGTGTCCACGGTCTCAGTGTCCACGGTCTCAGTGTCCACAGTCTAAGTGCCCACAGTCTAAGTGCCCACAGTCTAAGTGCCCACAGTCTAAGTGCCCACAGTCGTAGTGCCCACAGTCGTAGTGCCCACAGTCGTAGTGCCCACAGTCGCAGTGACATGTCTACAGTCTCAGTGTCCACAGTCTCAGTGTCCACAGTCTCAGTGTCCACAGTCTCAGTGTCCACAGTCTCAGTGTCCACAGTCGTAGTGTCCACAGTCGTAGTGTCCACAGTCTCGCTGTCCAAGTATCTTTGTTCCAGTGATCCAGACCCCTTCCTCTTTTAGTAATTCTCCTCTCTTGCATACTATCCACTGCTGCTGAAGATGTCCCCATATGAACAGCATACAGACACATGAGATTACTGTGGACTTAATCTTAAAACTTAGAAACCATGAAGATGCTTTTTTTTCTACAATTGCTCTGATAGCTTTACGGCTGCATTTGTCACAGTGAACAGTTCATATTAAAACTGCAATGAATTTCCTGGTTACACTTTATGAGCCTATAGTACACAGTTATAGAAGGAAATGATTTATAATCACAATATTCCATGTAAACCAGATGAGGATGGGTTCACTTTTAAGTCAGGCTTGCTCATTAGGAATAAAATGATACTTTTATACATTTTCATTGTATGTCCTGTATTTATATATTCTGTCAAGCTGCTTTGCGACAATGTCTTTTGTTAAAAGCAATATAGAAATAAAATGAAATTGGAATATGTTTTTCACTCTAGTTCTGAATAGACGTGTTGCCGTAAACATGACCTGACAGATAATGTAATGCAGTGTAAATGTGTGTGTAGAGTAAAAGTAACACGGAACAACTATTTCTTGTAAACCATTGAATATTGTTTGCAATCATTCTTCTCTAAAGTTTGTATGTGATCCTGCAACTTTAAATCCACATTTAATTCATGTATGTTTTATGCCTGTGTAGGGTTTGTTTGGCGTTCCAGAGCTGAGCTGCACAGAGGGATTTGAGGTGATCCAAGAGAAAGCTCTGCAGGAGACCAAGCGACTGGTGGAAAAAGCCTGCAGCACACCGCCCGGCCGCGTGACCGTGGAGACGTTCGATAAACTCTCGGACAGTTTATGCAGAGTGGCTGATCTGGTAACACTGGCTCATATGTTCACTCATATTTGGGGGAAAGTCATGGCCTAATGGTTAGAGAGTTTGACTCCTAACCCTAAGGTTGTGGGTTCGAGTCTCGGGCCGGCAATACCACGACTGAGGTGCCCTTGAGCAACCTCCCCGGGCGCCGCAGCATAAATGGCTGTCCACTGCTCCGGGTGTGTGTTCACGGTGTGTGTGTGTTCACTGCTGTGTGTGTGCACTTTGGATGGTTTAAATGAACGAAGAGAACGAATTCTGAGTATGGGTCACCGTACTCAGCCGTATGTCACGTCTCTTTCACTTTCATCCATTCATTGTTTTATTTATACAGGAACACTGAAATCATATACACATATCCTACAATAAAATATCAAAAGCTGTGCTGTATATAATGAAAATATACCAAATAGAATATCATTATTATCGTAATCACTTGTATTTAGATATTAGCACTTTGATTATTCAAGTTCAAAATCTCAAATTGCTTTGCATTAATAATTTTCAGAGAGGGCTAGGCGTTTGTGATAAAGTGCGTTAAATAACCAATGTAAATCACAAATGCCTTAATTGTAAATCTGTACAAATTACTATGACTTTTTTTATATAATATATAGGCAGACTTTATCAAAGTGGCCCATCCTGATCCACAGTATCGAGAAGCAGCAGAGAAAACCTGTATACAGATCGGTACCACAGTGGAGAAGTATGTCTGCTTTTAACGCACGTCACTTATTTAGAGAAATCTAGATCGTGGCTTTGTGTAACGAACCGTCTACTGGTCTTTTTTTTTCCGCAGGCTTAACACGAATGTCGAGTTGTGTAAGAGTTTAAAAAACCTGCTGGATAATGAAGAGGTGAGGGCCAAACTGGATCCTGAAACAAGGTGCAGTTTTTCACCTCGAGACTCTTTCGTTTATAAAACTCTTCTTCAAACTCTGGAAATATTGTCAGTGTTTAAAAAAAAAAAACATACCTGCTCATTTTGATAATATTGTCTGTTAAATATTCATTACAAGTTTAGAAAAAGGCATCAGCAATGAATATTTTAACCTGACATAAAACTATACAGTATTTAAAAAGAAAGTATAGAGAATAGAAACAGAATTTGAACACTTTTTATCACTTTTTGTTCTGTATAGGAGAGTAGCTGAGCTGTTCCTGTTTGACTTTGAGATCAGTGGGATTCACCTGGATGAAAAACAGGTCAGGTTCATTTAACACAGTTTCATCTGAATCAGGAACTTTTTTTGTTGCTACTGAATGAATAATCATTTACAACTAGGATTCCTTTTGTAGCTCTTTACGCCTGACAACAGGAACTGGTTACATGGACATTCCATAAGATTTAATGTAGCCATAAACAGATAGAAATTCTTTTATACATAAATTATAGATTTGGCACTGATATTGTTAAAGAGGAATAAATTACATTTTAAGATTCAACTTTGGGGTTGTAATTGTAATGCGGCTTTGTACTGGGCTCATTACACCACCAGTCATTGATTATTTTCCTATAACAGCATGACCTCTCGTGTTTTATTCGTTTTTTTTTTTTTTTGGTTTTTTTTTTGTGTGTATTTTCTTTTTTATGTATTTTCTGTTCATTTTGTTTTATTCCCCTCCTCCATCTCTTCTCTTTGACAGAGGAAAGAAGCAGTCAAATTGAATGTTCGGCTACTGGATCTTAATAATCAGTTTCTTATGGGCTGCCACATGCCAAACCGAATAGACATGAAAGCTCTCCCTAAACACATCATCCAGCAATTTACCAATGAAGGGAAATACGTCCAGATTGGAGGACTGCATGCTGATGCACCTGATGATCTGGTACAGTTTTACACTCAGTGCGACTGTGTATTATACTTATTACTTAGTATTATATATTTATATATTAGTAATATATTAGTATTATATATATAGTGATTTCTAGATTTTCTAGATTCTCTAGATTTTCTAGATTTTCTAGATTCTAGATTTTTCTAGATTTTAAATTTCTAGAGCTGCTATACGATTTTTCATTGTTTTTAATTAATTTGTTGTTTTTTTTTCTATTCTATTTTCCCAAACATTAACATTCATGAACATTATTAACATTCTAATTTAAATGTGCATATTCCTTAAATACTTGTGAAATAACACCCATGTATATTGCACATAATTTCTACTCACAGTCTGTCTTATAATCTTAAAACAGAGGATTAGGAGCTATAAGCTGTACTTTTTATATATGAACATTTCTATTGTAAAACCAGTTTAGATTTCTAGAAGATAAAGTGAATCAGTCTGGGTCTGAAACAGAAACATTTGGCATTTAATATCTTGCAGTGATACATGACTATATCTTGTGTATTTGCGAGTTCAGGTTCGGGAAGTTGCCTACAGGATTTTCCTGTACCCAAATGAAGAAATGATGCACATCCTTGAGGAACTGCTGTCTTGTAGATATAAACTGGCTAAGCTGGTCGGATATGAATCTTATGCACACAGGGCTTTAAAAGGAGCAATGGCCAAAAGCCCAGGTAGTGAAATACTTTGAAAGGGTTGTGATCTTTCTACTTGTGAATGAATGTTTTATGGTTTTAATTATTCATATACTCTTAAAAAAATTACTCTGAATAAACTCAGCTTATTGTGCGTTTTAAAGTCTATTATTCTTTCTCCAGACACTGTGATGAAATTCCTGCAGCTTTTGACAGACAAACTCAAAGACAGGTAAAGCTTTCCAGCCCAAACCAGATGGTTAAGATAAAGACACTATAAAATAATTGTGTAATTCAGTTGATTTAGATGTTATTAATAAAATGCAATAAAAAGCAGTGGTTAGAGTTGTATGCCTTAGGCTGAGTTGATTATGCCTTGGGTTTAGTTAATGTCAAACTGAGCCTGGGAGTCAGTTAGCAAATAATGATTCAGCTTCGACATTCCAATTACTTAAACTGTTTTATTGGGTCGCTCACATTGACAATCTCGTTTGAGTTTTTGTCTATTATCGCTTTTACCTCTGCAAACCTCTGAACCTGAAGCTTTTCAGTTCACTTTGCTGTGCTAATGTTTAAATTCAGCTGACTGAAAAATTCTCATAGAATAAATAATCATCTAAACATCATAGTAGTACATAAGGCATCTGTTCACACACAGGGCTTCTTGTCATTGGAGATGCACCTGATCTCATTTTAATATATACTAGTGTAAGTATTCCAAGAAATCTTTTATATGTTAACATTCATTCCTTACCAATTTTGGCAACAGGCACAAAGCTAAGCTGAACATGACCTATGGGAATGATAACAACAGTAAATTCCAGCACAAAAATGCACGTGTCTCTGTATTTTTAATTATCGAAGTAATAAGTGTGAAAAAGTCAAGAATTTGACGTGTGCATTTAAAATGCATGTTTTGTGTCTGCTCACAACCATTTAATCAGTGCCGATGTTCTCCACAAGGTGACAGTATGCACTAAATGTAAAATAAGTACTGATCATTTTCACATTCGAGTGGGACAGATACATTCTGGTGTATGTTTATTCACTAGGACTGAAAAAGACTTTCAAATGATGAGAGACATGAAGTCCAGATTCAACCCCAGGAATCCAGTAAGCAGCTAACTATCACTTCATTCGATTATTTATTTGATGATTTTGTAACTGCATCACATTCAGTGCTTCATGTCTCTGCACTTTAGGACCTTATGCCATGGGATCACCCTTATCTCAGTGGTGTTGTACGGGCCGAGAGGTGAGTTTAGGTTGATATTGAAGTCTTTTTATAACAGTACCATAAAGAAACACATCTTTTTTTTCACTGTTGTGTTGCGTTGTGTTTATTGGTTAAAATTCTAATTAAAATACTAAACCTAAAAGCTATTCATCTATATGTCCTGAGATGAATACAGTTAGAGTTCAGCCCTGTGATCTGTCTTAAAATCTGTCCTCTTTTAACAGAGCTGACGGTGGCTGAAGCCCTTTGTTTGAGATTTGGCTCTGAGATTTAGGACTGTATAGCCGTGCTTGTCTCCAGTTTATTAATGAACTCAGCTGTGGCTGCACTGTTCAGTCTTTCACTAGAGCCTCTGCTACACTGGCAGACATGTTAACAGGCTTTTATTGCAAGCATTCTTGCTTTTAGGACCTCTGAGCTGTTTCCAACATGGGGCTTTTGGCAGCAGTTTTGTCTGAATGAGAGAGGAAAGGAAGTGTTCTTGAGTCTTTAAGACTTTCAATTTCTTAATTTTATTTCGCTACACGAGACTGAAATATTTCCGAAACATTTAAGAGCCGTTCTTAAATTAAGGCCAGCATAATATTTTAGACTTTAGCGGATATATTTCATGCCGTATTTATTCTACTTGGTAATTTAGAACTATATATTAATACAGAGTGTATACATAAACGAGTGAATAAGCTCATTTGATATGTTGTAAAGAATGTAATAGAATTTAACAGGGGTCCATTTCAACAGAACAAGTCATCTACACACTTTCTATTTGGTATAACTTGCCAAATTAAATTTACTTTTCTGTAATTACCTGCAGTGAGGGTGAATTTAAACTGACAGTTGACCAACCGAGATATTATATAGTGATACGTCATTTGAGCAATAGGTGCATTTTTACACAAGGTACCAAGTCTTGGGATAATTAAAGGCTTATATAATGAACACACTTTAAATAAATAAATTTTACTTTTATATGAAATTTAAGACTCATTGCTGCTATTTTATTCTTTTTTTTTTTTTTTTTTTTTTTTTTTTTTTGGCTTTTTATTATTTTTTTAACTTTTTATTATTTTTTTTTTATGACTTGAAATTATGATAAATCTGACCAGATCAGATTCTTGTATATGAATACAGTAAACATAAGCTGCAGATAATCTGAAATCTGGTCAGAAATCTGGTCAGTTTTTTTCAATCTTAAACAACCTTAATAATAATAGTAGTAGTGTATAAATAATAATAATAATAATAATAATAATAATAGTAGTAGTAGTAGAGTATAATACTACTACTACTACTAATAATAATAATAATAATAATAATAGTGTATATATAATAATTATAATATTAATAAGAGCACTTTTTTGTAAATGTTATTTTGCCACAACTTGGACAAAAGCAAATCTATCATGAAATCACTCACTCATTTTAATTACTCTTTCTTCTCATCCTCAAATCTTGGATAGCCCACTGAATGCTCTTCTGTACTGGCTTACGGTCACATCAGCCGCATTAATTAGGCAATAAATAAAATATATAAATAATATATTATTTATAAAAAATAAATAATTTTAGATGTATATAAGGATACATATTGGCATGGCGTATACATAATAAAATACATGTATGTAAAAAAGACTAGTGTGTTTGTTTTATGCTAAAGCTGTTTTATTAATCATGTTCAAATCACCACTTGTTTTTATGTCATAGGGTGTTTCATGAATCGCACACATGTTCAGACGTTATTCCATATGCTCAAATCTGCACAAGTGTGTATTACAAGGTGTCTCGTAATTAATATGTGTCCAGTGTCATGAGGACTTACCTTAATGTTCACCATACCAGGACGTGATTGACTGTTCATGTGACAAAAAATGACTAAAAAGTGGCTTTTTCTATTATTTTCTTCTCTATTTGTTCTGTAACTCTTAATGAAAATTCTCTGAAGCATAAGAACTATGTTTAAATAGTAAATGTTGTGTCTCATTATGTTCCTTTTTTGACATTTGAGATTAACAGCTTTTAAGGTTGGGAATTGAATGTGTATTTTTTTCCATCATGTTGAATAGTGTTTGTTGTTTGTTGCAGGTTTAACATTGAGCCAAGCCTATACAGCCCATACTTCTCACTTGGAGCCTGTATGGAAGGTCTGAACAGCCTTTTCACACAGCTCTTTGGTGTGTCGCTTTTGGCTGAACAGCCTAGTGCAGGAGAAGTGTGGAGCGAGGATGTGCGCAAACTGGTAAGCAATACACTGCACCTGCGGGCTAGATTAGGTGACTGGGAAAAAGTTTCATACAAAAGACAGCATAGTGTGACTTTCCTTAATGCTTATTATGCTGAGCAGCGACCTGTCGTTTTAAATTGTACCCTCAGGCAGTGGTACATGAATCTGAAGGATTGCTGGGATACATTTACTGTGACTTCTTCTATAGGCCAAACAAACCTCATCAGGTGAAGTATAACTTACGTACGCTCTACTTCTCATGTACCATTTATGTTTCCAGGCTATAACAAACCGAGCCATATTAAGTTCACTTCACTGACAGATATATGACGTATATCAATACTGACAATAATATTGTGTGTTGTACAATGTCAAGACCCACATTTGAGATTAAAGTTAATTCAGTATAATATAGTTATATATTAGTCAATATTATAATTAAACAGTTACTTTAGAGGTTAAACATATATGCCATGTTTATGTTTCTAGCTTAGGTTCTAATGCTAGCATAAAGAATCTGACCTTATTATCTGATACCCAGGACTGCCATTTTACAGTCCGCGGAGGGCGGCGGATGGACGATGGGCAGTACCAGTTGCCGGTGGTGGTGTTGATGCTGAACTTGCCTCATCCTACAAAGAGTACACCTACTCTTCTCACACCAGCCATGATGGAGAACCTCTTTCATGAAATGGGTCACGCCATGCACTCAATGCTTGCACGTACACACTACCAGCATGTGACAGGTAAGTTGCATACAGTAACACACATGAATCCCTGCTTGTAAACATTTAAGTAGATCTTTCACTTTTTTTTAAGGGGGAGAAAAGCAGCTACTAGAACAAAAATAGATTTTAACATTTAATGAGAAAAGAGAATGACATAGAAGTTTGTATCCCCATTGGTTTCTGTTTTGTTTTGTTTGTTTTGTTTTCTTAGTGTGACACCTTGCACTCATTTGAATGACTAAATAAAGTTCCACTTCATGGTTCAAGTTAAGGCCTGCTTGTGCGGTGCAAATTGACATTTATTATAGAAATTCTGAATTAGAATGTTATTTCTTTCTGACTTCACAGGAACGAGGTGTGCCACTGATTTCGCTGAGGTGCCTTCTATTCTAATGGAGTACTTTGCCACTGATTACCGCGTGATCAACCAATTCGCTCGCCACTATCAGACAGGACAGGTACTAAATCTACTTAATACACATGCAGTATTTATCAGAACAGATGTTTATCCTTATCCATAACTGAGTTTTTTTGTTGTTGTTTTTTTTCCCTTGGATATATCCTCCTAGCCTTTGCCTGAGAGCATGGTATCACGACTTTGTGAATCCAAGAAAGTCTGTGGTGCTGCTGATACACAACTTCAGGTATTTCTGAAACATCATTTAAAAAAAACAAGAGACCATTATTCATGGTTCATCTAATAATTGTCCCATTCAACACACTGTTGCGTTAAATGTGTGTTTCAGGTTTTCTATGCAGCCTTGGACCAGGTCTATCATGGCAAACCCCAAAAACGGTCAACAACCGATATCTTGATAGACGTGCAACAGAAATACTACGGCTTACCTTATGTTCCAAACACAGTAAGTACTCACAAGCTCAATGAGAGTTCATCAGGTAGAGTGATGGTTGAATTGCTAACACACACGATGATAATTTTGATCTTAAATGTATACTCTACTCTATAATTGTTATTATGAAAGGAATAATCTGTATTCCATTATCAGAAAAGCACACTGATAATATAGCGTTCTGGAATTTAATGTGTTGGATTTTAAAAAGTATATATGTTCGGATATATCACAGGAAGAGATATGAGAGACAAATTAAAGGGATACCAGTTGCGGTATCACTTTTTTAATTTGCTGGTATGGTTTGTGCTCACTTGGGGTAGAGAGATAGTGTAAATCATTGCAAAGGTTTTCTGACCGATCACTTTTATTCTACAATGAAACATTTCTAACCTGATGGAAGTTGTTTCTTCCTGGAAGACTCCACTCCATCCACAAGCTGTGATGGCTCATGATGACTAATTTCCTGAAAATGATGTCAATCATATACTGATTCTTTCACTTCTTACCAGTTCTCAACACTGGAACATTTTGGAGTGACATTTGTGACAGTGCTCTCCATCATTAAAACACCAGTTAAGAAAATAACGTTCGTCTCTAGTACAGTTCCAGAGGCTGTGTCAAGGCTCAAGCTGTTCTATAGGCTTTTATTCACCCAACACCTCACTAAGACAATTCATTGTTGATTTTTCCATTATCTGTCAAAACCTGGAGATTTGCATGCTGCCCCCCCCCCCCCCCCCCCCACACACACACACACACACACACAATCTACATGTTGAAACAGCAAGACTACAAGTTTTGTCTATGGATAGTTACATTGGATAGTTAATGACGCAGTGACTGAACATTTAACATTATCCACACTACAGGTGGTCTAAAATCTTATGATCCATTACAGCTATTTAACTTAATGAATGTTTCGAATTCTTTCCCTGACTAATCTTTAATAACATCTTACACATGTGCTCAGTTTAAGAGTTCAAAAAGCACATCAGAGGTGAGAATTTGGACTGCCGAACAGTGGTTTTATGTCTAATACCCAAGCATTTATAGGATTAAAATGTTTCTCCTCCTTCTCCTCTTTCTCTTCTTTTTTCCTTTTGTTGTATTTTTTTTTTTTAGTTTGTCTGTAAAAGCAGTGGTACACTTTGATTGTTAGACTATGAATGAAAACTCCCTAAAGGAAGAATTTGAAAACTTGCTTGGGAGCAATTTAAAAAAGAAAATGTTTTTTGCAGATCCTTAGCAGTAAACGTTAAACATAGAGATGGCCAGTAGAGAGCCAGGGTAATATGAAGTATGCTTCTGAGTTTGGATTGGCACTTAAAATTTCTCCTAGTCTGTAATTATATGAAACCATGGGGAATTAGAGCCCTCTCACACTAAATATTTCCTTTAATTGCTCCAGTGTGTTTAACATCTCTTAAATCGCCAGACTTTTCTTTGTCTCCTTCTCTGGGGAATGCAGATAATAGTTTGTTCCCATTTTGCTCTCGCAAGCATATTTCAGCAACAATAAAAGAGACTGTCAGTGGTTCCTTCAAAGCTAAGATGGATAAAATCCCTTTGTCCACTAATTCTATACCTCATTACTGCTTACTTTCATAAAATACTATAAGACCAGATTGCTTAAAGTCATAGATTCATAGATTCCTAATACTGTCAATTAAAGATATTAAAATAAAAAGAATAAGGTTTCAAACAGCTGTTTCAATTATGCTATAAGAGAAGGGAAATGCATTTAGGGATATTTCCTATATTTGATTGTTGAATCAAAAATTAAAAGGGTTAATATAAATATGAAAGGGTAATACAGCAATTTAGCTATTCTCAAAAATTCTATTCTCAAAAATGTACCCTAAATTCACCCTAGGTGAGAATAAGTGTGTACATATGTATGTGCATGGTGCCCTATGTTTGTCTGGAGTCCCATCCAGGACCAGGATAGGCTCTGGATCCATTTAGACTCTGACCAGGGTCTTCACCTTGTATGTATAATATGCAAACTCGGGATACATTGGTATTTAGCCAGCTTGCAATAGTAAATGTCCAAAACCCAGCTGATCTAAGAGTGCCTTAGCATAGTACTATAGTTTTACTGTTTGATCATCTAAAGTTTTCTCATTCGGTTATCGCTAGAGTTTAGTTTTTTCATGTTAAGGTCCCTTCCTTGAGTGCTGTTTACACTTCTTAAAGTCATTATGTTCCAGATGGGAGTCGTCAGGCTGACACTCTGCAGCTTGAGTACATTTCATGTGACTAGAGCACTCACTCCCACTCTCTTCCCAATGTTTGAATAAGCCCATCCTTTTCAAACAACCTGTTAGCATTTTAACCGTAGAGGATCTTGGCTGAACTATAGTGTTCCTGCTAGTCTGTTAATTTGCTCAAGATCAGTTTTCAATCGTATCAAGAATAAAATGGTCTTGTTTAAAGTATGCATCACTACTGTCTATTAAACATTTATTTTTAGGAGTATAGTTCTCATTCCCATAGCACACAGATCTCGTGTTTAGTAATAGTATAGCCTGCCATTAAGCATGGATCTCCCATCATCTCAAACAGGATTAAATGTCCTGTAGTTCTGCAGTGTAATGGATGTTTCTGCTTGTGTCTGTCTCTCAGCAATGCCTTTGAACTGCTAAGCTCTTAAAAATATAACTGGGACATCACAGGGGCTGAACTTCACAATAAATAAGTCAGTCCTGCTTTAAAAATGTTTTGTAATGCAGACATGAGTATTACATGGTTCTTTCCCCTTTGTCATTAAAAACAATATAGTTTTTAGACTTTTTCTTTTTACCAGAATTTGTTCACTTTTATTGCTAATGTTAAAATGCTTAAAAAGAACTGAACTGTATCCTGAAAAGGGAAAATGTATAATGATATTTATGCATAAAGAATAAGGAAATGTTTGAAGACAACAGTTTAAATGTGCTGTGAATTTCCACATGTTTTCCCGCATCTGGAAATGAAAGCTTTAAATTAGATACTTTTCCGGACTTTCCGAAACCTTCTACGTGCTGGAAAATTTGTGTAAACACTTGGGTATCTCAAAAGTGGTCATTGAACACAGAACACGAAGAACACAAAGTAAGTCCGAAAGGGTTTGATGGTTTTGCAGGTTTTCTGTTTATGCAGTTAAACATGCATGTGTTAAAAGGTAGAAGAACAAAAGGAGCACCGTTTGAGCCAGAATAATATCCGAGCGGATTGGTATTGTAATGATTTAATAAAAAGCAGTGCAGAGTTTTTTTGTAACAAAACCTCTAGCTCTAGTCTGAACACAACAGGTTCATGACGGGCTGAATTTAAATTGCAGCTTTTTCCTCACCTCTAAAAACAGTTAATCCCATCTAACGGTTAATGCTACACTGTTTTCTGCAAAAGCCTTTTTAACTTTGTTTGTTTAAAACAACATGCCAAAATGTTTCTTTGAGCCATTCAAACCATTGAATGGTAATGGGGCTTTACTTTCACATTGCTACTTGGCCTGGCCTGAATCAGGCAATCAGGCACACAGTATAGAAACATGCTCCCAGACAACACATAAAAACAAACCATAAACACTATGCAAGATTGAAACTGAGCATTTGACAGCAAATTTCTCAATCAGTTCTCTTTGTTTTGCAAATACAGGCATGGCAGCTGAGATTCAGTCACCTCATTGGTTATGGGGCAAAGTACTACTCTTACCTGATGTCTCGAGCTGTAGCCTCCATGGTCTGGAGGCAGTGTTTCCATAAGGACCCCTTAAACAGGTGTGCTTGTGCATTCGTTTATATGAGAGATAAAGGTTGTTTCCCTGAAGTCTGTATGTACAATTTGCATGAAAACCAACCCCCATAGCAGAAATGTCATCATTAATCAGTTCCAGAAAACACCACCATGGTTTTGTTTGGTCTTTATTCCTGCTAAATGGGTTGTTTTAGTTTTTTTCAGCTAACTTGTCAGTTAATACCTGTTTTTTTCACTGAACTGTTCTGAAGAGTCTGTTCTAAAGGCCATGGCCTGCTGGCGATGCTGGTCATGTTGGCTCTATTATCTGAAAATGTCTGTCTTGGTTTTGTGTCAGGGAAACTGGAGAGCGCTACCGCCAAGAGATGCTGGCTCATGGGGGAGGGAAGGAGCCCATGCTGATGGTGGAAGGTGAGTCTGTCTTTTTATATTTTTTTTTAGTTTTTATGCCTTTTGCCATTAAATTGTGGAGGTATTACATTTGCTTGTTTGCTTGTCTATGTGTCCAAGGTTCACCTCAGTGCTGTGTCTCAAAAATGAGTGACTGAATGTAGGATTTAAATGGAAATATCATCACAACCAGCAGACGAACTGAATAGATTTTTGGAATTGATCCATTCAGAAAGCTGAATTGTCAGAAATAATTTTTAATCAATAGCCTCCTTGTTGTTTGAATAATGTTTTAAGGGTATTTCTGCCATATGAATTAGCAAGAAGAAGGACTAGACTTGTTAATGGTGGATGCATCCCTGTAAATGCTGCTGAAATCAAGTTTCTCTAAAAGACGTCATTTAGAGAAACTTGATTTTTTTTTACATATACATATTCTTGAAGTTGTTGTACAATAAATACTTATACAAGTCAATTCATTGAAATCTCAAAACATGATACTGAAGACAAATAAGTGACATAAGTAAAGCGCAGTTTACTGAAAGCAGTAAATGGACAATGACATGTTGAATACATTGCTGTGTTAAACATCATGGTCATTCTTGGACTTTCAAGATTCAAGATCCTAGTCCCAATTCACACTTCTGGTTTAAGGGTGGCTAGTTTGCTAGCAATCCCGGCTACTTGGATTAATTACAAACAATAGTAATAAAAAAGCTTCTATCACTTTACATTAAAATTAAATAGCAAATGACTTGGTAGTTATCCAACATGAGGGTATCTTGGTAAAAATAATGTTATACTTAACTCAATAAGCACAATTTAGATTTGTCAATTTCCATTTTCTCTGTGCGTCTTACAACCAGTGCAAAAAAAAAAAATCACTGATAATGAGGGACTATTGGTTAAGTAGATTTTCTAAAAGCCATGTAGCTGCATACAAGGAAATCAAGTTGTCTGGTTCACCTTAATGAACAGTTTGTTCTAACTTCTATTGGCTGATTTTCAAAGTTCATAAGATGAAACCATGTGGTTTAGAGTCAGGAAAATAGCAGTGTAGTGCAGCCTCTATTTTTAAACCACACCACAGGCTATACTGGTTCTAAAGCCTCTGAAGTAGTATGACATCACTGTGACTACCTTTTAGGAAGTACGCCGGTCATAAAACAGTACGTGTATTATTGAATTTTACATTTGTAAATTGAGTCATGACTGTTTTCCTACTTGTGGTCATAGATTAAGCAGGACTTGTTGCAGCAAGTCTTAATTCCTTTTGCCGGCATAATGGATCATAACATGGATTTATTGTGGAAAATGCAGAGGTTTCTCAGAGCTCAGAGAGCTGTTAGCTCACAGCATGTATTTACTGAGTAATATTTTTACTCAGTCACTTGGTCCTCATCCAGCATCATCCATAAGACAGACAGACAGACAGACAGACAGACAGACAGACAGACAGACAGACAGACATCAAACCTCCTCAGCGTTGTCAGGATTTACTGTTGTCCATGTATAGCTGAGTGGAGAGACTTATTCAGTTTCACTCTGCTCCATTGGGCCTGGCTTCCATAGCAGCTCAAGAGGAATCAGTCATCCTAGAACCCTACATAAACCCGCCGCTGGCTATGCACCAATTCCTGACCGGCTTTCAGGCTCCTGGTGCTGAAAAGTCCAGGACAGATTAGATGGCAGCTCGGGGAGCAGAAAACGATCGACTGACTGCCATGATGACTGAAGCCCTGTGTTCCCTAGCCAGCAGCACAGAAAGCTGTATGTGCAGAGCTGTGTGCAAGAAGTCTGACCTTTTTTCCCCTTTTAAATCAAGAACAGTATCTTTGTCTAGTTTCTCTTTGTGTGGAGTTTTATAATAACCCATGTTTCACTTTTCCTCTTCGACAAGATTATTATTTGCATTTGTAGCTTTATGAGGTGGGTATGCAATGCGTGGCATAAGTTATAATAATTTAATTACAACTCCTAAGTCATTTCCAAAAGCCTACTTGATTCTTCTGAACATAATTATGAATTATAGCACACCCATTTTCCGCTCTTAGACTCCTTTGAAGCTGGTTTATCT
This sequence comes from Tachysurus vachellii, assembly GCF_030014155.1. Taxonomy (NCBI): domain Eukaryota; kingdom Metazoa; phylum Chordata; class Actinopteri; order Siluriformes; family Bagridae; genus Tachysurus; species Tachysurus vachellii. The sequence continues at coordinate 14,313,844 of NC_083474.1, forward strand.
CTGAACCATAATTATAGAAGCTGTGATGAAGTAGTTTGCCTTTAGGAGGAATATGATGTTATGGAGTACAACTCGTGACATGTTTTAAATGTAGGCAAATTTAACTGTGGTGGGGAAAGGAGACAAATCAATGAACGTGAGAAACACAGTAATTCCACATTATTCCAAGTACAATTCCTATATATCAAAGGTGATATTAGGAACTTTCAGTAGTGCAAAGAAGTTTTGTTCCCAACATATAAGGCTAGAGTAAAAAATAGTAAAAAAAGAGTAAAAAATAGAGGAAACAACATTCAAACAGTTACAAAACATGTTTCAGGTTACTCACTGTTGTTAGTTGTGTCTCATGTTCAGTATAAGGATTTGATCAGTAACACCTCCTCCAGCTGGGTCTTTCAGCTTTATACCGTATTGAATGACCAGGTCGCCACTTTGTAGTGGTTAGATCACAAAGTGTGCTTTTACTGAAACCTTGCTTTTATTCACTTCACAAAGTCAAAGCAGGACAACCCTAGTCATGTTATACCATGCCTGATTATGCCCAGCTAAGCCTCAGCACAGTGTAGACATCGAAAAGCTAAAGGTGTGGCAGATCCTGCTGGAGTGATACCATGCTATTACATGGAGCTTAATTAAGAAAAAATGGCTCTCGCTCACACTTTGATGTCGAGTTTTTATGTTTTTTTTTTTTTATTGTGAGTTTACTCCCCAAGAGTCATCATTAAACCAAGCTGTCGAGCTTTGGACCAATCACAGAGATAACCATCTTCCTGCTCTGCCAGTAAATAAATAAATATTCAGCAAAATGTAGGAAATGTGCTTGGCAAATTGTGTTGGAAGTGAAATTCAGTCAGTTGTCTGTAAAAAAAAAAAAAAAAAAAGAAAAAAAAAAAAAGGATACTCTGAAATGACGTATAAAAATTAAGAATCAAAATATTCGGAATGGGTGTGGTTGTCTTTTAACTTCCTATTTCTGTAAATCATTAGTACCGTCACAGTGTTTAGAAAAGTCATTGTATAATACCCAAAAATTACTAACCCTAACCCTTTTTTTTGTGGTGGGGCTTTGGTAATTTGGTAAGAGTTTTGTCTACAATGAGAAAATAAATTCTTAAATCTTGCTTACTAGACCCATCTTGACCAAAATCAGGAAATTGCAGTTATTATAGAAAGTGATGATGATGTAGGAGACAGCAATCATCTAAATAGAGGTCACTTGATTCAGATTCACCCTCCGATTAAAGTGTGAGGGTTCAACATTGTACTTATTAATGTTTCAGCTGGTCATTCTTACCTTGGACACATATCATTGTTGATAACTCAGGAACACATTTCCTATGTTTAGTGTGTGACTACGGTTTTCAGACATAATGTTAATTGACGTTAGCTTGTGCTCTGGGAATTAAAGTTTTCTGAGCGTGTGTGTGTGTGTGTGTGCACACGTGTGCAGATACATACAGTATGTGTGTGTCAGTCATCTGCCCCAGGGTAAGGTGTGACTAAAGTTGAGTCTATTGCACTGATACACCAGTCCGTCTAGTGCCCTCTGCATATTAATCTTATTAAAACCCACTCAGGAGTCTACTGAGTCAACTGAAATATTTACTGATTAGATTCATTGCTATAAATTTCTTTACTGTGTGTGTATGGTCCTCTAGATAAGGTTGATTTTCCACAGAGGTTTGAGGTGATGGAATTTTAAGCCAGAGCTTTTACGGATTGTGTCAGTTTAACACGAACAGTCTGAAACAGTTCCTATTTTTGGTTCTTTATTGTAAGTGATTCTGGATATTTAGATTTTGGTGTCTTTAACAGTGTGTGCATGTAGGTTCAGATCTCTGTGTGTGTTGGAGGTGACCCATGCAGGAAAGAGGGGGTGGGGATGAGGGCCTATTTACATTGGCAACCCTTCAAGGGGAAATGAGCAGACTTCAAAGCGTGAGAGCCATGGAATTGTAAAATGAGTGCACACACAGTTCAGGAGGCAGAAGGCTGACTGCAGAAACACACATACAGTCACAGCAGTGCTGTAAGGGAGCTGCTTTGTGTGTGTGTGTGTGTGTGTGTGTGTGTGTAAGAGAAAGAGGAAATTCTGTACTCAAATCAATAGATTGAATGCATATTGTACATTGTGAATTGTTTCCTTTCCTTGTATTGTTATCCATTTGACCTACACTGCTGTGTACTTGATGTTCTTAGGACGTATTAATACGGGAATACAATCCAATATTTACTTTATTAGTTCTGATATATGCAGTTTTCTTTTTACTTTTGTCATGCAGGCATGTTGCAGAAAAGCCCATCCATCGAGGATTTTGTCGATGCCCTCGTCTCTGACCTGGACCCAGATTTTGAGACATTCTTCATGGACTCAGAGGGATAAATCACTACCTCTCAAAGCCTCCTCTTAATAAAGGAAGGTCCTCACCTCAGGCTGTCTAGGGAAGGAGTGAAAGGCTAGGGTCACAGCCTTACATTCTCTAATACAGCAAGACTGCAGTCCATTCTGAAATGATTGAGGTTACACCGTCCACACTAAGATCAGTTGCTTCATGGAAGGTGTTGAATATAAAGGCCACTAAGAACACAATTTTATAGAGTCTTACACTGAAAAGCAGACAATAAGCTGACTAAGCAGAGATGCCATTTCATTTACTATTCATGCCATGTTTAGCAATACAACTCTTAGTGTTAATTGAGGCAGCAATAAAAACACAAAACGTATAGCATAGCACTAACATGCTACTGTGCAACAATTGGCTTTTTTATTAGAGCTTTTTATTACTAGTGTAAAGAATATCCAAAGCAGAATAGCCATCAGTTTTTCCAACATTTACTATATGGATAAAACTATATGGAGCCCTGATCATCACACCCATATGTTCTTTGTGAACATCCCATTGCACATTTAGTTCCCTGCTCCACACTTTTTATTTGATTTTGAAGCATGCTTGTGGGAATTTCTGTTCATTCAGCCACAAGCGCATTAGTGAGGTCGGGCACTGATATGGGACGAGGAAGCCTGTGGTGCTGTCAGGGTTACAGCTGATCCCAGAAGTGTTCAGTGGAGGTGAGGTCACAGCTTTGTGCTGGACACTAAAGTTCTTCCACATCAATCTTGGCACACAGAGTCTTCCTGGAGCTTGCTTTTGTGCACAGGGCCATTATCATGCTGGAACATGTTTTGGGTGCCTCAGTTCCAGTAAATTAATGCTACAGCATACATAGGCATTCTATACAAATGTGTGCTTCCATCTTTGTGGTTCCAGTTTGGTGAAGACCCACATATGGGTCTGATGGTCTTGTGTCCAAAAAATGTTTTGCTGTGTAATTTTTTGCACTTTTACTTTTGTCTCAAGCACAAATAAAGGCATAACCATTTAAAATCTAGTTAACCCCCAAAAAGAAGAGCAAATGTAAAGATTTCATTAAAATTGTGCACAGGGCCATTATCACAGATTTCACCACAAGATTTATTAAAACAGCCTCGTTTTGGTAAAATAGAATTCATCCACAGCAACATGCAGTGGGTTTTACCAAACCACCACTGCTCATACTGTATATTTTGAAATCAAGGCAAATGTGCAGTATAAGCTTAATCACTTCAGAATGAACTGCACCACAGCTTCAGCCAGTAAAGGCCTTGTTATTAGATGAGTTAAATTAGGAGTGCTTTCGTTTGGTAGCGAAGGAACCGAATAATTAGAATGAAATGAATCCATCTGTTGCACAAGTAATGTGCACAAATTATGTCTCATTTACTAGTCACGAAGATGTACATCTAAATCCCTAAGAGAACTAATTTCCAGTGGAAATCCTGCATGAGTTAATTTTCATTTTCTATGAGCTGAGTAACTGCTCAAAGATTTCATTTTGACCTAAGGGTTCTTCTAAGGGGTCTGGAACCTTTTCTGAGAGGGCTGTGGGTTCTACAGAGGACAGTATATGGTTTCCAAGGTACCCTCAGAGGAGCAAACCCAATACTTACTAATCAATTTAATAGTTTACTCGTGTTTAGTCACTCAGGTACTGCCCTGTCTGTGTTTTTTTTTTCTTCCAAAAAGTTGATGTACAGTTTTAAATTCCTAGTGGAATTTAAGGGACTTATCACAATTAACAACTGGTCAATTTTGTGATTGTTAATCTTTTTTTTGTTTGTTTGTTTTGTTAGATAATCTCTATCCTTTCATCATTATCATGGTCACTGCCTTAACTCACAGCCGCAGACATGTGATCACAAACTCCATACTAGCTTTATCCCCCTTCTACAAAGCACCTCTGGAATGTTACCTAAATACCTCAGAAGTGTCATTATAGTTAAGAAGCACCTATTAGCCCTTTCATGCACAAGCTGTTTAAATATATATATTATACCTGGAATTAATATAGCAATATTCTGGACACAAACATGCCCACAGTTTGAGTCTCATGTGATGCGGCTGATTATTGAGGGAATCTTCAAATAAACAAAGAAATAAAAAAAAAAAAAAAAAAGAAAGAAATTAAATAAATTAAATGTAGTTTAAAGAAAATCTACGGTGTCCATTTCCATTAAGTTTTGATTATTTAGTGTATAAAGATTGTAAAGATGCACCAGACAAAAAAAGGCTGGATCGTTCATGTCCAGGTACAATAACGGTCTCAAGTCCATTACTGTACTTTTTTTTGGTAAGGTATAATTTACTGTATCATTAATATTTTCCTGCAAACAGCCTTAAATTGACTGCTCATAAGTATTGACACTGTGCATGTTTTTGATTTTTTTTTTTTTTTTTTTTTTGTTCTTTCTTATCGTTTTTTATTGTAATATTCTTGTTGAGAATTTTCTGGGGATTTCCAGAAAATCCTTTAGACTTAATAAGAAAAGAAACTGCTGTAGACTGCAGTCTGCTGTACAGACCGTAACCAACAACATTAAATTCCAGGAAACTACAGAGCTTCACATTTTTACATTGATTTATGTTTGTAAAAGTTTATTAAATTTAAAATAGATTTTCATGTATGTATGACTCTTGTTCAATTCCGTGATCATTGCTTATTTATTTACAATTATGAAGAGCAATAAAGTTCCTTACTTTCAGCAACGAATTCAAGTGCTCATTAACTGTAATTATGAAAATGTGACCTTGGACTATCTACATTAGAAAAATATTATCCTTCTATTGTCTATAATACAGTATCTACAAGAGGGTAAAGAAACTAGAAAATGCCACAGCAATGTCTTTCAGTTGTGTTCAGATATTTTACAGTCATGGGTCTTCAAAATATTTCCATGCAGAAAGTCCTGTTTGCAATTAAAAAAAAAATCTGATTCAGCTTCGTATCATAACTCTTTACAGGTCACGTCCAATTCAGTGTGGGGAAGATTTTTCTGTTGTTTGTTTGGGTTCCCCAGTCTGTTTTGGGTTTTTTATGGGTCATGTTAATGTTTATGTACAGCGTCTGGTCTGATTTGGGCTGGATAACCATGGGCCACTGGCTGCTGGGGAGATAGAGCACATCACCTGGCTTTCAGGATGTGCATGTGTGTGTGTGGCCTCATATAATCTGAGCTGGAATCTTCCTCGGTGCCTCCTTTTCACATCCAGGGCAGCTCTCAGGGATGAACGTGAGCTAGATAAAGTCAGGTCACTCTACAGAGGAAGAACAAATATTCATGAAAAAGCCTTAAGACAACAAAACCTGATTAGAATAATAACATTTTCTAAGTTTGTAGTCTTTTATAATGCACATCTAACACTGCACTTCTAGGAGAGAGTTAATTTAGGGATTCTTTCTAGCTTACTAGAGGAGTTCTACATAAAAACTTTTCTGTTTTTCTTCAATATATACAAAGAAAATCTGAAAGCAACTGTAATGAGATGTGAGGTTTTTCCAAACCAACATGTTTCACACCTTCAAATGAACGGTTATTTCCAAGGGAAAATTTAATCATTTGTTACTTTGGTGTTTGATATTTTTCACCAAAGGCACTTTGTCAAGGTGGCCAGACAGAATGGCTGTTAAATACGCTCTCCTGTGCTCTTAACTTTCAAAAGATCTGTTTGTCTACTTTTCTCCTTTTCTTTTGCTCTCACTCAGCCATTTTGCTCTTTTACCATGAAAAGAATTTTCACATTAAAGGTGCGCTTTCAACAAAACCTGCACTGACGAAGCAGAGGATGAAAGCTCAGTTTTCTGGTTAGTATCTTGACAAGAGGTTAAATGAAGCTATGGTGTAATTTCAAGCTAACTGGCAACAATTTTCTAATCAAGAGTGACAGTGTTAGGTGTTAAGTACAGGTATATTCCTGTTTAGACAATAAATATGAAATGGTCAAATTATAAAATGATATATGTTAGAGGAAACATCAGAACCGACTTCAGGTATTAGCTCAATATCTAGTATCAACTAATATTTAATAACAAATGCCAAACCCTCTAATTCAGCTATTTAATTTAACATTATATGAAAAACTAGAAATTTTCAGAAACTGTGTGAGATGGGGGCTTTAGATTTGTGCAATGAATTAGATGAACAATAAAGTGAAAAAATAAAGTTGCTTTTTGCTTGGTAAATGGTCAATGTAAAATGAAATGTTGGCTATTTTATCAAAAGGGTTGTTTGGCTGTAGCTTTTGATGAGATGCAATTGCAAAGTAGCTTCCCATCACTGTCTATTAGCAAATAGCTATGTGACTGAAATATGTGCATTCATGGACCAATTACCTTCCACTGTAGACAGATGTTGCTCTACCAAACAGCTGCCATCCTGTAAAAGCTCGGAAGAGAGCTTAGTGGAGCTTAGTTTGTCCATATCTTCCTCAGAGGAAGAGTTGCTGCTATTTGTGGGCTGTAGCCTGAGATGAGTCCTGTCTGCTGCCTTCTCCATGAGTGGTAATTCCTCTGAGAACTCCACAGGAAGAGGTTCAGCAGCTTGTTCGAAATCACCCTGGCTGTTCCATGCTGACTGCCGTACAAGTCTAAGATAAAAAAAGAAAGAAGTGTAAGAGCTTGTGAAACTTGACAGGAAAATTCATTTGCATAGATCTGTAGTCTTCTAATATATAAAACAGGGATATTAACCGGATGTCTGGAGCACCCGTAAATCAATTTATATGAATCTTGACTGAAATGTCTTGAGTGATTCCACCATAACGAAGGTGTCATTTAGACACTGTAAATCTAAAACATGTAACATGTAAAGCATGAATTTAAACAGTACATATTTATCAACACAAATCTTTAACAAAAGCTTAATATTTGTTTTGTTTTGCTGACAATGGCTGCATTTTGAGCTTAATTGAATTACAGGGCTGAGTATAACCAGGTTAGTTGTTTAGAAGACAGTCATGCATTGATGCAGACAATAAAGACATTCTAATATAGTCATTTTTAAATTAATAATGTGCTTCTCTACTTTCAGTAACAGGCTTGTCATCCCATAGTGTCCTACCAATATTACCCCAACAATGGAATCAACCATAAACCATTAAGATGACACCACAACAAAACTAATCAGGTTAAAAATAACCAACCATTCTGTATCACACACGGCTGGTTCTTATAACCTCATACCTCTCGTTCAGACTGCTTTGTGACTGAAAGGGACTGTTGTCTTGGCCAAGTCTCTGGCCACATGTGTCTTCACAGCACACGGAGGGAAGCAGATGCACAGGACCTGCTAATTAACACAAATATCATATTGTACAATTATACTGCAATATAACAGCCATACAAAAGCTAAAGCCATATTCACTACACAGTATTTTGTGGTAATTGTGCACATCACCGCAACTCACCACACGTTTGCTCAGGGATGTGCTGACAGTAGCAGCAGGACCGCTGGGAAAAGTCCAGTGCTTGTCGTCGATCCAAATAGGACAACTCAGCTCCAATCAAGGAACCATCCTGAGATCTGAGTGATGCTGTAACATTATATTAAAGAGTTTATTACAATACTGTTTTTCACATGAGACTAGAATTATAACTAAAGTTGTACCACTATATTCAGTTATTGTGTTTATGCATAAAAATGTACTCCTGAAAGTGTGGCGGAAAAGGAAATGTTTCCGATATAACATATAACAGAGTTCATCAGTTTTTTCCTACATAACAGATCAAGATATATGTGCATGTCATTGCCGTCCTCATCCGTATCTCTCAGCGGTAACAGTAACCAATAACAGCTGCAACAACAGCCTTATTACCCTGATCATGAGCAGCTCACAGCAACTGTAATGATAGTCTTGCAAACGTTTTTTACAACACGTGAGTCATGCATGTGACGTTATAAATTTTGAAAATGTGTTTACATAGGTCCTTTCAGGACAGAAAAGTAAAAATTATTTACAAATCTCACATTTAAATTATTTTTAGATAGGTTTAAGTTAATAAATCTAACTAAGAAATGTTTTCAGTGTCTATATTTTAGAAATTCGGAAAAAGTGTCTTGTCATTTCATTTTAATTACCGGGCTTTTTTTCCAGAAGCTGTCTCTTGCAGTAGATGACGCAAAGGATGAACAGAGCCAGGAGGACAGTGGCCAGAGCGCTGCAGATGACTGCAGCCAGTGCCATGTCTCTGGGGCTCGTCACTGTGGAAGGGATGGGCACCAGATTCACACGTCCAATGCCTGAGAATCATGAGAAAACAAAAATAGTTTCAGTTCTAAGTACAAGTATTTAATAATTTCTATTTTAAGCTATTGTATCTATTTGACACATTATATCCAAGTTAAAATGCATGCTCCTATAATGCCACTGCTCATGATTCATTCTCAAAATTCAGACTATGAATTGAGCTCTAGGGGACTTGGGGGAGCGCATTCTTAGTCTGAGATGAGTGTTCACCCCTAACCCCAGGGCAGTCGCGCCTTTACTTGCCGGTCTGACGACTCCGTTATTAAGCATCTGTACAGACAGAGTGAGGGAATGTACTGTACGCAAAACATAAGAAAACATCTGCCACTTGTTATTCACTCCCTCCATGTCCTCATGCTCTAGAACTCTCCCTTCCCCATAACCCTACGCCTCATTACTCTGAGCAAAACAGGGGGAAAAACGCCTGAATTACATGAATACCTGTGTGTCAAAGCTAGAATTCAGTTCAAGCAAGACCAATTAAAGAAAGGTCACAATATTTGATTGACAGCATAATTTTCCTGTCACATGCTCTAGAAAAATGCAGAGCTTTCTTTAAAGACATTCTAGCCAACATCGTAACATCTCTAAGTAATTTTTATTGCGTCAGAAGTCCTGGTACATCGGTTTATGGGCAAAAACATGCTTATTTTTAAATGCAATAGTTCTGATCATTTAAGGAAATGTATGTATCCATCTGAGTGAACTCTGCCCTTCTTATCAAGGCCACTTTTTCTTCTCTGAATAGGGCATTACAATTCTGCTCACAGTCTATCCTAACACAGTAAACTGCTTCTGGTTTCTGTGGATGTCGTACACCTGCAGCGTAAGCAATTCTTACTATTTCTCATCAATTCTCAGCACAAGCTTTGAAATTCTTGTTTATATTAGAGAATGATATGTTTTCAGTCCCTTCATAATGTAGCCTCCTTTCATGTGCACTTTTCCATCATTTTGTCTGCCTTCAGTGTTTCAAAGCATTAACCATGCATTTGATAGAAAAAGATAAGGTGCTTTGAAGCTGCTTTGTGTAAAACTATTGTCGGTATCTAATGAGGTTAAATATTAACCGATTATTTATTTAAGGGATTTTCAATGGATGCACACAACCATTCTTTATTTGTTTTTGAACACATTAATCACAGAGTAAATTTGGGCTTGGCCTTTTGCAAATTCAAACTCTTTCAACATGGCACTGTAAACAATACAATCTGTTCAAAGGTAATATGATGTGGAGTTAAAAAGAAAAAAGTATATAGAAAAGTTAAAAAATGTTAGTAGACAAATATATGTACTGTATAATCAACATTTTGTGTGTAAGGGTTCACAATTGTTCATTCACTGTCATGAAATATGTGTTTGCTAGTTTTTTAAATAAATTTTCATACCTCAATTTTCATTATATATATATATAATAAGTACAACAACATTGTACCTTTATAACAGTCTCTTTCAAAACCTCTCAACAGACGTTACACTCACATTCACACACTGCTTTCTGAGATTTTGTCACAGGATGTATCCTCACTTCATTTTTAGTTGGTAGATAAATATTTAACTACATTTAAACTTAGATGTCAGGATTTAAACTTGTGACCTCCTGATGATAGACTTGTTAGCTTTTTTCTCATGTGCTCCATTAAAAACAATCTAATTCAAGATAATAATCCTTAAACCTGTGTTTAATTTAGTATGATTTAATTAATTCAAGCTAAACCTGGTAGCTTCAATTAATATTTGTACATCTGTAAAATCTTAACATTTTTATTTATGTCTTTATGTCTAATTAAACACTCATTTGTCTCGAAACTGTTATCTCTACAAAACTGAACACTATATTGACAGAATTTATAAAAGGTGAGAATGAGAAAACTATATGTAAGATAAAGATGCTGAAAAAAAGCCGGGGAAAAGATGCACAAGGACGCAGCCAGGAACAGAAGTAGAGAATACTGAAAAGTTTTGTTCTCTCACTGCCATTGGAATTCTTCGCCTATTATGTAAATGTTTGCTTATTAAACAGGCATGACAATGACAGGGACTTCAGTCCTCCAAACTCTTGTCTCTCTGTGCCAGCAAATCTGTCCCAGCTGTTCTCCTCTCAGTTCCCTCCCCATCTCTCTCTCTCTCTCTCTCTCTCTATCCATCTCTCTCCCTCTCTCTAAATCCAAACCTCTCCCAGTGTTATCAGCTCCCACACAGCTGCAGCAAACAGACAAAGGCTGGCCCATTGAAGAGATCTCACCTGCTGATCTTATCAGTTGGCCTCAATGCCAATAGACTACTCCTTTTGATATGTGCGCTGCGGCTGTTGACTTTGGAGAATGCCAAACTCATACACATGCACTTGAAGTTGACAACATGTCCAAATGAAGGCCTGGCAATGGATGACTATGACACTCCAGATTAATTATTAATAGGCAAACCATCTCTAGTCTTTTACTTGTAAAATAGACGTCATTTGTTTTAGTCATCTATACCTGTGAGCATTCTATACTGTATATTGAAGTTACAGGCTTCAGTGTTTATCAGATATTCACGGGATGAGAGCTTACATGAAGGAGCATGAAGGTCTCTATTAAAGACAATTGAAATGTGCCAAGAACAGTATTAAAAAACAGAATGTTTTACAGTCCAAGAGAACATCTCTGCTGTGTTCATGTTCACAGTATCAAGGCCTTTGTGAACTCATTCAGATTTGTTCAAGCATAAAAACCATTATTCCAAAACATAACCTTATTCCTTATATAACCTTGACCTGTTAAATCGTCTTGTCTTTAAAAAATATATTTTTAGAACACGAAAATAAAGACATTCAATGCCTATTTTTATTAGTTTTACATCTTATCACCTAAACGATACGTCTCATTTAACCACTGGCTTCACATCTGGCTTAACATTGGTTCATTTGGCTAGACGGGACAACTGGATATGAGTCTTGCCAAATATTTAGAGTTCTCTCGTGACAAGAAGAGACAACAGCAGATGCAATACATTAAAGCAGCCTGAAGAATCCATAAAATGCCTCTCTGTTTTCCTCCCCCTGTTCCTGAGATGGAGAGACTGGAGTGGATTCAGATTTATGATCTCTAAAAACAGGCCTATGTGCGCAGCTGTGTGCTAGCCTCAGGCCTGCATGCTGTGATTAAAGTAATCTGGCCTTTACGTTTTCACCACTTTGTGTCAGATAGCAGGGCAGAAAAGTAAAGGTGGGCTGTTCATCCTCTTTGATTTTGTTTTGGCTTCGATTGAATTGTGAGTCTCTAGAATCATGCATGTGTGAAGACAAACTCCCACAAATGTGCATCTGGTTCCTTGACTACATTTTTCTTTATCAACCTCTATCAACACAACATGAAGTTATAATATTCTGTAAGAGACAGCTTAAGTTCAGAAGCAAGAGTGCTGTGGTTTAGCCTATGTATCTAACAAAGGCATGCTAAACCTGGCTCAAATTCTCTCTCTTACACACTGCCAAAATCTGCACAAGAAGCAGCTGCTCACTCCTGAGCCTTCAGGAAGTCACACTCGATTATGAGGAGTTTAACATAGTTCAAAACTCCTGTAGCAATGAAAGACACCTGATTCCACATTGTAACTCAGTTATGGTACAATGAGACTCATTAGCGCTAATGCATGATGCTCTAAAGAATGAATAAACACTGTTGATGTGTAATTGTATATTTTCTTTTAATACGACTGATTGATTTCCTCTGTAAAGCTGTGTGTGACTGAACAATAACCTAGCTAGCACACAAACAGCTAGCCAATATAGGAACAATGTTTAGTACATTTGTTAACTGAGAACACACTGATACAGAAGATTTGGATCACTGCTTCAGCTGAATTTATTGAATCACAATGGTGAGAATGTCAAGAATTAATAAATAAACGTGTTATATAGCTTAAATCATACTTTATGCACATTGATGGCTAAAAGGAGCAGATGATAACAAAAAATGACAGAAAGTAAGGTCAGTGTAATGCTGCTGAGATGTAAAATCTCAAATTTAAGAAACTCAAAATCAAGTTCTTTGATAGTTCTGACAGTTTATATTTGGGGGGAAATAGAGCTATATATTGTGCAGATGGGTCATATAATGAAAACCTCATCCTTAGAGAACAATTGAGAGATTTATAAATCAAGTTCTATGAGAGTACTTACAATGTGGCTCATAAGGGGGTGGTGGATCTCCACACGGGATACACTCCATGTCTTGAAATCCACTTAGCTTTGTTTTCCTGTAAAACCTGCAATGTGTAGTGACATGGACAGAATTGAATAAGCATCTCTATGTGTGTTGACCTTTTACAATATGGAAGGAAGAGGAAAAACGTTCTGAACAGTTCCTCCAAGTTGTGACTAACTGGACATGAAAAGGACTTAATTAGGGGTAATCAGAAGTGAACTGGCGCACTAGAGGGATGAGAAACATTTGCACCATTATGAACTACTTTGTAAAAAGTCTAACATGCTTTAGCATTGTGTGCATGTCTGGGCTTTTCCTTTACTCTAGTATCTTGGTTCTGACCTTAACATTAACCTCAAAAGGCTTTTATATGCCTTGCTAAAGCTTGAGGGTGAGTTCTTGGCCTTAAAGAGCTTTTCAAAAAAAAGAAAATCCAGCAGAATTTGCAATCACTCATACCACCTTGCAGATAGTCCCAGACCAGAGAGGGAGCACTTGAGGGAACACTACATTTACATGATTCTTACACTTTACTATATGAGCACAAAGACGTGATACATAAAATACATTTTTGCCTATGGGTTAATTGAACATATTGATCTGGATTGAATGTTTTTAGTATGTCTTTATGAAGACATCAGGAAAAAAAATATCAGGGCAGTCTAACAATTTAAGAAGACTCACCCAGGCAGGCATTCACCACACACAGCGTTGCTGGTGCTGGAACAGTTGGCTTTCTGAAATCGGTTGAGGTTGGCACAGTCAAGGCATGGTTTACACTTCTGCGAACTTTGGTCCTCTTTGAAGCGGCTAACCTTGCAGGGCACACAATGGGCATCCTCTCCATAGCCAAAGCCACATTCCTGCAGGGATTAACGGAAGATATCCCACCGGTGAGAGAGGCCAGTGGCGGGAGAAAGGGGGGTTGGAGACTACAAAAAGCGTCAATGTGGACTAACAAGAGTCGGCAATGAAATAATGATCCCGGTGTGCGCGAGATCTCCAAGCGAACAAAAGCCGTCCTTCTTTTCATACTCCATCGTACACTGGCAATAATCTCCCTGACTCTCTTAGGATCCATGGGCAGCCTTCGGCTCTGGGGCCAGTGAAAGACTAGGCATTATAATGAGAAAGGCCCACGGGGATGTCTATTGTTGGTTTAGTGTGAGTTTATTGTGTAAGGTTTTTTTTTCTGCATGTGACCTCCCTTCATCTAAAGCAAAGTCTCTTTGACAAGGAGGATTTAGACACTAAAGAGCAAGGGAATGGTTATTTATACATCAAAGGTGACATTAGCATTTTAAGAAAGTCTCTAAAACATGTCTGATGATTTATTTTAATGGCAGATAGCCTACAGCTGAAAAACCTCATGGATATATTTCTGGATATAAGATCTATATTTATCAAGGTTCACAGAGTAAATGTGCAGTTCTGTGGTTATCATAGTGTCTCAATAGAATTATAGTTATAGGTAAATATCTTTCCTATGTCTGGAAATGTTTTATAAAAGTGTAGCACTTGTGCGTTACACATTTTTCACTTAAAAACTAGCTTGATGTTTAGAATTGTGGAAATTCAGAATTCAAAAAATTCCCAAGGTTTTAAGGTTTACAAAAGGGCATTTATTTGCATGTAAAATTTTTGTGAGCAAACTGATAATACTGAATGAGCAGAACATTTCCTCCATTCCATATAATATATGCCATATTCCTTGCTAGTTTTTGTTTTATAATGGAACAATAATTTGTGCAGCTTGATCATGACATGGCATGATGACATGATGATCTCCGATCATCAAAGCTTTAACCAGACATGGCACAAGTGTCTTCTACCACAGTTTGTAAAAGACAGATTGTATTTTGTCTGCTTTATGAAAAAGGTTCACAGGTTTTTCCAAATACTAAATGACCAGATTTGCTGTACAAATTGGTCTTTACATTTTACCATTAATCATGATCCATATTTATGAGTGAACTATGCTTTCACATATTTCTCTAAAACCTAATTACTATGGTGTGACAACAAATGTTGATATTCAAAACATACAATATTAATCACCATATTGTTATAGAATTGCTAATTCTCAAAATATTGGTAAAGAAATATAATACTATGTAAGTAACAGAACATAGGGCATTCAGTAAGGCAGTGAGCCATTTAAAGTTCACAGTTTGTGGTACAGTATAATAGGTTACATGCCTATGAGATAACTGCCGATAAGAGGTATATGGAGTACATATTAAAAAATATTATTAAATGTCTTTTGGTCTGTGATTCCAAACTGAGAATATTCTTCATACCTTAAAAAGTACACTGTACCGTTCACTTAATTCATATCATAAAAAAGGCAGCGTTTTTCACGTTCCAGTGGATGTGAATAGCTGAGAAGAAAGTAAAAGGATCTCTGTGGCATGACATCAGTCAGTAGCGTCTTCTTATCCAGCTGCCCTTTCTCTAGTGAGAGTACATTTTCAACCTCTCCACCACACAGAGCTGCATTACACACAAGATCATATATCATTAACTTGAAGGTCAGTGTCAAACTGTGGCCTTCTCTCTCCACCCAGATACTGTTTCCCATCCTGGACACACACAGGGCTCTGAATGTGGGCACAGATTCCTGGCCTGTCAGATAGAGTAAATGATGGGAGATTTGCCCTGAACCCATGCCAGAACACCAGGAATCAGACATTTTTCAGCCTCTGAAGCCAAGAAGCCCAATTTGGCCTTCTTGGCATAGACTGTCCCAGCAAAACACACAGGCGGAGGTGTTAGAGTACAATGGCAGCTGTTGCTGCCTGCCTGTCCCATATAAGGCCCTTGTCTTCAATGGGGCATTACAGCTAACTGTGGAACAGGGAGGAAGGGCTGAACAACAAAGACAGAGAGGAAAGAAAACAAGTATAGCCTGGCTCTGTTCATGGGCACTGTGCCATGTCTGGGGAGATAACCGGCAGCAAGTCTGGAACCACGCTGACTTGTCTTTCTAGATCCTTTTTGCTGCATTGAGAAAAGGCTTAGACAGTTTATTGACCTCCAAATCAAATGTTAATTAATCTAGATGTAGAACTTTTTTTGGTTATGGTGCATGTGTATTTGTATCATCCAGTATCATCCAATTCAAACTGCCACCTGTAGATATTTTGTGCAAATCGCTAAAAAATAAAAACAACAATATCGTATGATAAAAAAGCTGCTCTATGTCAAGATGCGTAAAAATGTTTTCCAGCTAAAAGCCTGTTTCACATAAAACACCACCTACCAGCTCTGAATAATCTTAGCACTCTCTAAATCAGCACCCACAAGATATCATTCTGCTCCTATCTCGCAATCTGACTGTAGTGAAGATGTCAAGCCAAAAAACAGGGAAGTGGGGCAATTGAAGAGAAAACTGGGTGAAGCATGAGCATGTTCAGACAGACTGATGTTTAAAGGGCTTTTATTCAGGCCCTGCAGAATTCTCCAACTCCCTCAATTACTGAAAAACCTGTCAATTTACACGCCTTCTCAAAGAGCTTGAGGGTGAACTTTGATCGAGTTACAGGACTTTTTTTATGGTTTTAATTTTGATCTTAATCTACCATAATGAGACACAATGACGTGCGAATTAAAAGTAGAGCTCTGTTTTTTAAACTATCCTCAGTGCTGAATCTTTTAGTAAGAAGATTAGGAGTAGGATGTATCAAGATGGATGTAGGAATGAAAAAATGTTTATGGAAGATGTTAGATAATAACAGTTCTAATCAGAACATCTGCAGGACTGATGAAACACAGGAGGAATGCGAGTTCTTCCAAATTTTATTCCAATTTAAAAAGAGTTCTTTGTATACTTCAGGGTTAGAGACACAAACTATGGTACGGTTCAACACAGTACCTTACCTTTAAGAGTTCCTCATGAGGGTCAAATAAATTATCTTAAAATTGTACAATCTTATAAATCATATATAATGTTAGTATATAAACAAAATTATAATCTTATACCCAAGACTAATAAAACAACAGGAAATACTATTATCTATGATGGGGAGGTTATTTTCCTATAACATGTCTCAGTGTTTATTTCTTGTAGGACCAAGAAATTTGCCAACACTATGATTTATTTATTAAGGAATGAAACATTGTACATTTTACCCTACTTTGTTCAAATTCATTGCTGTGGAAAATAGTTTCTTGTAATATATGACTGCAGCTAAAAACGTTCTTTCCCGGACCAGGCTCTCTTTTTCCCCACTCTTCTGGAGTTAATAAGATGAAAAAATGCAGCTTGTCATGTTACCAAGAAACCACAAAGCTGCTGTCCTGAAGCCTTTGCAGTGTCTGAAATCCTGAAGGCAAAGCTTTACCTCTGACTGTTACAAAGTGGTGACACTGAAGGCACTGTGTAATACCACATTGTTTAAATCTGTTTATGTGGTAGGTCTGCCATGCATAGAAATAATAACATATTAGAATAAACACATTATGGATTACTGTCAGAGCTGCTGTTATTGAAAATGATAGAAAACAGTACTAAAGTATAAAACATTTTGTCATCATGTAAAGGAAGTTAAAGGTCATTGTGGATCCAGAGCCTATCCCAGAAACAGTGGGCATGGGACAGATGTCCTTCACATGGCACCATTCCTACACCCATTCACACCTAGAGGCAACTTGGCATAGCTTGGTATGTGGGAGGAAACTGGAGAACCCAGAGGAAGCCCACATGGACACAGAGTGAACATTTACAGAAACGTCATAAAGAAAATAACCTGTGCTTGGAATAGAAAGAGTGACCCTGTAGCTGTGATGTTGCCTGCTGTACTGTGTTGCCCAGTAAAAATCATATACGTTTTAATATTATTTGTATTTTTTTAAAGAAAAAAATATAAAACTAATTACCCTGTTTCATCCCAAACCAAACAAAGCACAAAACCCTATTTTGAGTAAACTTTAGGAAGTATAAAAATAATACTGATCTGCAAACCCAGCTGGAACTCCCATGGGGAAATGAAGCTACTTACTGATCTTAGCCATATTATTTATAGCTATAAACTGACAACAGTTTAAAGTGCACATTATTGAGTACCAAGATCTAAAAAAAATGTTTAATTATGTCACTCTCATGTCCCTTATTTAAGCTTAGAATACAAGTGTATGAATTAACACCTGAAGAACAGCAGCTTCTCTTTACAAAAAACATGGCCTTATAAAAATAAATAAATAAATAAAGGGTCTTTCAAAATGCCGACAAAAGAAAAGGAATCAAATGAGACCCAGTCGTATGGGTGTAACTTTTTAAAGTGTGGCCAACAATCTACAAAGGACAGCAGTGTATTATCTTCTCTTTTCAAGGAGGAAGCAGTAAATAATTAAGTAGGACACACTATTCAAAGCATCAACATCCTATCTCTAAAGCTATATTTTTTTCAATGAGCCTATTTATTCTGACTCTTTTGTAAAGCTTCTGACACATCATAAACTTCAAGACATTAATCTGGTGAATTCATCTCTTTTAAATGTGTTATATCTAATTTCTTATATCAATATCATACACCTTAAATATTATTACTGTAATGATGTACATTTTGAACTTTGTTTAACGTATAAAAAGCTTTGAGCTGAAGTCAACTAATCTGAAAGTGATTTAAAGCCCTTCTAATAAGCAAATAAATTATTTCAAAAAATATTGCTACATTATCTCAGAGACATGAAACAGGCCAAAAAACAGAGCAAAACACGTCAAACCTTTGATAATTCTTGTCCTGCATCACACTGCCTGCAGGCAATGCAGTTCCCGAACTGATCCTTGTATTCCTGCTCGCTGCATGCTCTTCTTTCCTCTGCCATTATGGCAACCTGACAGGGATATAAAACACAATCTCCCATGGTTAAGAATTCCAGCATTTCAACACAGCGTATCAAAGCCATTATATGGATCATTTCCATGCTGTGCTAAATCCTAGAGGAATATGGTCATGACACTTACTTCTACATCTTGAGTCAGGATCAAATACCTTTCCGTTAACAGGCATCAAAAATGAATCTATATTTCATACAAATCTAAATCTAATTAATTTGTTTTGGACTTTTATCTATTTTATTGACATTTATTTCATATACACATCAGAGTTTCTAGGATGTGTGTGAAACCTACTAGTAATAAGTGCAGGAAAAGTGTCTTCAGAAGAAGAAAGCGGTTGAGTCTTGATGCCAGAGTCATGCTGAAGTTATCCTCATGTACGCTGTGAAATTAAACATTAACGTATGACATTAACACAACTCCAATTATGAAAGCACGCCACATGAAAGAAAAACATACAAAGCATAAAAATACACATAATACACATAATATATGCGCAATGTATGTTAACATGTATATAAACATGTATAGTATATACACGCAATATTTGCGTTGTCAAAAGATGTGAAAAATGTGTTTTATTTCAAATTCTATTCAATTTAAAGATTTTTATAAATATTTCATTTCATTTTTTGCAGCAGAGGTTTACAAAAAAACAACAACAATGAAATATATACAATAATAAAAATGTATACATTTATTAATTATTTATATTTTCATATAGCTCATGTGGCTGAAACTATTATCCAGAGCCACAGAATACACAGAAGAGATGAGATGATATTAAAATGATTTCATTTACCTTGTTTTCAACCAAAATAAATAAAACAAACACATGTTGATCATTATTGTGCACTCATAGATATTCAAAGCAACGTTTCCAAAAGTAAATCTTAAAAGTGATCATTTTACAATTTCTAAAGGTTCAAAAAAAAAAAAAAAAAAAAAAAAGTTAAAACAGTGCAAGTGTCTTTTCAAGAGTTTTTGTAGAGATTTTATTGTCTTACCACAAGTGATAGAGTCCCTGAGTTCGGGTCTTTTTATCAGTAGTGTAGTCCGGGAGAATCTTTCAGTATATTCCTCTGTAGTATGTGTGTTAGTGACAG
Source organism: Tachysurus vachellii (assembly GCF_030014155.1). Taxonomy (NCBI): domain Eukaryota; kingdom Metazoa; phylum Chordata; class Actinopteri; order Siluriformes; family Bagridae; genus Tachysurus; species Tachysurus vachellii. The sequence goes on from NC_083474.1 coordinate 14,333,600, forward strand.
TGAGAAGGAGAGAGAGAGAGAGAGGGAGAGAGCGGGGGAAGAGAGAAAGGAAGAGAGAGAGAGAGAGAGAGAGAGAGAGAGAGAGAGAGAGAGAGAGCACCGGATTTGTTCAGATCAAAGACAGCGCGATCAGACCCCCCTTATAATCTGATCTCCGATCATCAAAGCTTTAACCAGACCAAAACGCCCTTCACACTGAACTCACTGATGCACTTTTTCCAAAATTTTCATCCTAAAAACATGGTGACCGCAAGTAGACGAGTCATGTGTGTGTGCTGTAAGATCCCAGCTCGGTGTTCATATGATCCCTGTAGTGTGTGTGTGCTGTAAGATCCCAGCTCGGTGTTCATATGATCCCTGTAGTGTGTGTGTGTGTGTGTGTGTGTGTGTGTGTGTGTGTGTGTGTGTGTGTGTGTGCGTGTGCGTGTGTGAGTGAGTGATGTTCCAGCTCTGAAGTCTTCGCTCATCTGCGCACTCTACAGGCGATTGGCTGACCGCGTGCACTTTGATGTGCAATCAACCCAAAAGTGCACTATTATACCGGATTAATAGGTCTTCTAATGATCCTAATATACAGAGAATTTTGCAACATGTCATAAATATGATTAAGTCAGTCTGCAGAAATTACACAGGAGTGTGAAATGAGGTTAGAGAAGGGGTGAAATTTTGGGAGACCAGGATTATATCCACTTCCCTGGTGCAACCAACACATTCCTTTTTCTTCATGCTGGTAAAAGCAGTAAAAACAAACTCAAATCAAGAAACATGAACAGCAGTTTGAAAATGTAATTTCATTCATTTAATACTAACAACACACGTTTAACCATAGACCAGTAAATCCAAATAAAATCATTTTAAAATAATCATATAGAAATAATTTATACAGTTTTTCAATGTTAGTCAGCTGTACAAACCATAGTGTTTACAATCTTTACAGTTTTTAACGGAAGAATTAATAAATTAACTTTTATATAAAAATATTATTATTATTATTATTATTATTATTATTATTATTATTATTATTATTATTATTAGTAGTAGTAGTAGTAGTAGTAGTAGTATAATAATAAGTAGTAGTACTAGTAGTAGTAGTAGTAGTAGTAGTAGTAGTAGTAGTAGTAGTAGTAGTAGTGGTGGTAGTAGTAGCACTAATTAGCTAATTACCTTCTTTTTATAGTATTAGTTTTATTGTAGTCATGTGAATGCGTATACTGCCCTCTACTGGTTGCCTGTTTATCATGAAACCAATCCAACTAAACAAATTGGCACACCAGAAACAAATATATATTCATATCTTACATATCATATGTATTGGAGCTTTGTATTATTGAACATTCCAACAAAGGCAACACCGTCTACACACATTTCTAGCCATTATTGTAAAATCAAATGACTAAATGACTGGGAACTCTAAATTATCTCAGGCAACTTCTATGAAAGACAAGACTGTAAATGAAAACTACCTAGCCTATATAATAAAATAAAATTAGAGGAACTGGGATTTTTTTTATTTAGTGGTTTGTACGTTTTTAGAAGTCTGTATTGTTTTGTGTGTGTGTGTGTGTGTGTGTGTGTGTGTGTGTGTGTGTGTGTGTGTGTGTGTGTGTGTGTGTGATATTTATGTGCTAGCTTGAGTGTTTGCATTTCTTGTAAACTCCTGCCTCTTTAAGAGCTCTCAAGGATCACTGATGCAGGAGATGCAGAAGAATGAGCCTCATCAACTGGGGATTTACATGTCCACATGAATCACAGCCTACACTTGCAACCTATAAATTCATTAAGCAAGCCGACCTCCACAGACTGGCTGTGCTTGGCCTCAAATTACCCGTGACATGCGCATTAGATGATGAGGTAAACCTGGGAGTGAAATCTGCAGGGCTGTAGGAGAATGATGCTGCTGCTGAAGCTGCATGGAGCAGGATGTGGTGAGTGTGCAATATCATACAGAACAGTGCCAGCTATAACCCTAGCATTGCTATATTCGTTTATTCATCGCATATTGTACACTAGTGATGACAGTAAAGATTGTGATTCTGGATAAACAAAGTTATTAGTAGATGTTATGCTAAGCGTCCTTGTGCTAAGGTTAGATGATGTCATCAAAAAGGAGAGCATCATTACTGCGCCATAGATTCTTGCGCACACCAAATAGTCTATACAAAGATGTAAGAATAAGCCAGGCTATATAGATAGATAGATAGATAGATAGATAGATAGATAGATAGATAGATAGATAGATAGATAGATAGATAGATAGATAGATAGAACAGAGTAGCAATTGTGGCAAATAGACACGTGCAGATATATATGTAAACATACAGTATGTACAGCATGTAATATATATAGATATATATGTAAACATATGTACAGTGAACATGTACATAAAGGCTATAGCAGTGCAGGGCATATAGCAGTATAGCAGATATATATGTATCTGTGTGTGTGTGTGTGTGTGTGTGTGCGTGTGTATGTGTGTGTGAATATGAAATATTAGGCAGAATGTACAGTAAGGTATATAGATACACATAAATAAAAATAGTGCAGATGTAATTGCTTACTTGATATATTTTATTTACACGATACATCATGTTTATTTGTGTTAGAGACACTTGATCATATATAACAGTAGGCTATAAGCAATTCTGAAGATTTTAAATATGCTGTATATAGTTAATACGCGTATACATAATAATCACAAATGGGTGATAATACCACTAATTGGCCTGTATTGAGCATTGATGCTTTGCAAAGTGTATGTATACGCATTTTGAATGTCTGTTCTTATTTGTGTTGTTTTGTTTGTGCTGTTTCTGACATCTCTCTGGATGTGGTGTTAATGATCGCATTCACGCGTTAAAACTTTCCTAAGCAAACGCGCACAGCCTTAATTGTACTCCAAGTCCCAGCATGCTTAGTGGGATAAAGACGCGTTGACAGTTAGCTTGGTACTTTGGGGCTGTGTTCCAAACTGCACACTGCCAGACTTAGAAGCATGTAGTGCTCAGTGATGTACACACTTTTTTGTAGGGTAGCAGGGACAGGACGGTTTAGGGAGCAGCCTTCCATTAATAGAAACGGTGTGCATGAGCAACCATGGAGGAAGTATGCGTTTATCTCACATATGCTGTATGTTTCTCTTCACAGGACCGTGAAAAACACGATAATGGACCGGTGCTGAACTTGAACTTGATCTGGGAATAGATGACAACTTATCAGGACCTCTAGGGAGGCGGGTCTAAGACGAAAAAACAGCTAAATACATGATACTTTCCTGGGACTGGAAAATCATGGGCTGATACAAACAGGGGTTTTATTTTTCTCATCAGAAGACCTGAACTGAATGAATGAATCAGGGTGAATAGGAGCAGAACAGAGATGGCAACCTGTCCTGACTCTTGGTAACTACATCAAATAAAACAATCTTTTTTTTATTATGATTTTATTATGATTATTTATTTATTTATTTATTATTATTATTTTATTATGATGTTTTATTTGTTTTATTATTTATTTATTGTTTTTTTTGTCAAGTCCATTAATGCTTGCTGTCTAATGCTGCTGCCTTAATGAGAAAACAAAGCATCAAGGAAGAATGAGAATTTATTTTCACCTTTTTTAAAAAAAAAAAAAATGGTTAGAAATAGCAGAGCAGTGCAGTGTGAATAACAAGGCAGGCATGTAGCAGTCCTGATAGAACTATAATAGGAAAGATATCATGCATCTGAAAGCCGCACCCTCTCTAAAGCCCTCTTTATCTTTGTGATCATGTCATTAAAAAATTGTGGTTTGGATGTCCTTTACTCTAACATTCAGGCAATATTTTGTATGAACCTGATACTTTCTACACTGAAAAAAAGCTGTTAATGTGACAGGATATTAGTGGCAGCAGGGTTACCTGACAAGTGCTATGAAATGTATGGTAAACCACAACAAAATCTATTTAATGTATTATTATTAAAATACTGTAGTATGTTATATAGTTATATTGTATAAAATAAGATATACTTTTGTACAAAACAACAAGCAAACAAACAAACAAAAAATGGCAGCTAAAAAAATATACATCTATGCTGACAGATCCAGAGTAGTTGTTAGTGCTGAGATTTCAGTGAGTTAATTCAGTACTAGACATGGTTGAATCTACTGGCAATAGTTATGGTGGCTCCCTGGTTAAGGCTTTGAGTTACGAAATAGAAGATTATGTGTTTGAATTCTGGCTGCTGTGGTGGGTTAATGGTTATTAAGTAGGTTTTTTTAATGCATCAGCTTGTACTAGAATTTGCATTATTGGAGACATTACAGTACTTTTTCAAAAAAAATGTTTTATGCGTCTTAAATAATTGCTACTGGCCTTTGCAAGTTACTATATGGTTTAAAATAATAATTATAATTGCTTTCTGCAGGTATATAAATGCATTCTGTGGTGTATACAAGTGTTTCTGTGCCTGTTTAGTTGATTAATATTTGAATTTTGATTAAATCAAGAATCATGTTCACCAGCATACTTTAATTTCTCAAGACATATCAAAACTACAATATATTAAGGTTAAACTGTAATGCAGCAATTTGTCCATTCTTTACAGCCCTACCATGCAGACAAACTGCTTCACATGCAACTCTAAGGAGCTTTCCCTTAATGACTTCCAGGGTAATTGAATTTGTGTATAAGAGCTAATAGTGAAAGTCATTCATTTCTATCAAGTGGTATGCTAAACGATTTACTGTCAAGGCCTGCAAAATGTAGTGGTGACTTTCAGTAAAGCAAGTAATAAGATTAAAAGGACCTCCCGTAATATTTAGTTTGAAATGAAATACTTTTGTCTAAACACAGATACATATTAAATTGACCACTGACTCGTACAAGATATGATAAATTTTTGTTCTACAAACTTATATTCTATATTATCCTTAAATAAATACATGTTTTTGACCTATATAATTTTTTATTTACACATTTCAGGTTGCTGTTGGTGACAGTCAGACATGAGTACCTAGGCCAAAGGGTCTTCCAAGTCCCTTGGTCCACAGCAGTCCAGCAAATCAAGCAGCTTATATACCAAGAAACCAATTTTCCTGTATGTGAGCAGCAGCTGATTCATAATGGAAAAGTGGTGAGTAATAATCAATGAGCACACTCTAAAGCACAAATGCTTGCTGAAGCTATATGGAAAAGCTTTTACTTGAATAATAAGGATATTTTAAAATACAGGATACCATTGCAGTTTGCATTTTTGTTTATCTTATTTGTGTTTTTCTATTTGTGTTAAAATTAGAGTTTTCATTTTATAGTTTCACTGTAATTCCATATTTTTTATTTTTTTGAAAACCTATATTTTTTTTCACGCTACACTATTGCATTATAACTATGATATTACACCATTGAACTAAGCTGACCACTTCAGCAGCCAGATGATTAGGTTTATAATCGTCTATAACTGATTAATCGGATCGAATTTGGCTTGTAATATGGCCTGTATTTTTTTTTTAACTTCATCAGTCCAGAGTAAGAACTGACACTCATATGTACAATTTTCTGTTCTCTGACACACAGTAGTTAACATTTTATTACAGTCGTTTGTATGTGAATGTTTCTAATAGGTGAAAGAAAATAGATGGAGAGCTCTGAACTTTAACTTTTGTATATAAAAGGTTATTTGAATATAAATGCTGTAAGAGTCATAAATCGTTACAATTATGTGTCAGGCTTAAGGCACTTTTAAAGCCTGTTTCTTAAATCCTTTTTGGAATAAAAACAATAATATGACTTAGTTTAGGTAAGTAATGGTTTAGGCAGGTTTTAATATTTGCAGTTGTAAAATTAATTTAAAAAAATTTATATCTTACATTACTGAAGTTAGTGACTGGGGTGTTCATCAACATGTTTTTGGAAAATATTTACTCAGGTCATTTTTTAATTTTATTTAAGGAAACACTAGTCATGTGGTTCGAAATTAAACCAATGCAATTAGGTTGCATAAATATGAGACTAGATAATCAATCTATGGCCAAATAATAAAAAGGTCTGAGTTTGATTAATTGTAGGAATTCAGACTATGATGTGAATTAGACTATATGACCTGAGGCAGTTTTCACTGCTTGCCTTGACTGCACTAAACATGTGACCTTAAAACAGGGAAGCCTTTATGATTGAAAAGAACAGGTGGGAGAGCTGTCCTGAAGCTTACTTATGTCACAATCAAAAAATAATCACAGCCCAAGCAGTCTGTAAATCTGGATACAGCCAAGCAGATAATCTGGGAACAGTCTGAGATTCCATTCACAGTTAAAGTTTAGCACAAATACTGCCAGAGCAAGTCTTGACTTCATATTTCTTGATTCGTTTTTCATATATCCCTGCATTTTACTAGATAATAAACTTTCTGGCGATAAGCCAGCGTCTGTAATAAGTTTTGGAATTTTTGCTTGTGGTGATTCTTGCTGGAGATGCTGTGACAAGTTCCCAACTTGCCGAGCAGTGAAAGAGGGAAAATAAAATGGAAAGAACAACGTCAGCAAAAATGCTGTAAATACTGTCTGAGATGTTCTCATATTTATTGTACATGCAAACGTTTTCTGTGGCCACATCCTTCTCAGCAGTCGTAAGCTGCCCTGTGTTACTGAATGTAATGCCACCTTACTGTATAATGATTTTATTCATTCAAGTATTAGACTAAGTATTCAGAGTGATGTCTGAAATTAACTATGGATTTACATCGGTATTGCAATTATTCTTTTCAGTATCACATTTTAGAAGATTGAATTTATTTAAAGTGGGATAGAAGTGAGACACAGTCCAAGCAAAGAGCTGAGAATTTGTGGGATAAGCACTTGAAGTCTCAACAGTAGCATCAGATTTGAGCTAAAAAAAAAATTGGATTTCAGGTGACATGGTGAATATGGCATTCACTAAATTCCAGGGGTATCGTTACCACGACGTAAAGTGGGCGTGTTTCCGGAGTTCTTGGAAAAAGGCCCTCTTTCAAAAAAAAAAACAAAAAACAGCATACTACGAAGGACAAAACAGTCATACAGGTAGATTTATTTTAGAAAACAAATAAACAACCAAAAACTTGCCTAGTGTTTCAAGATCTATTCTTAAGGCAATAAAATACTTATATGGCCAAATGTTTGTGCACCATCACACCTACAGTATATGTGACTCTTCCCCAAACACTATACACAAAGTTAGAAGCACCAGGCCTTCTCTTCTGACATCAGTGTCTTTACTCTGTCCTTATGCACTGTGGCTGAATAAACACAAATCCCCATAGCTAAAATCCAAAATCTTGTGGAAAGAACAGTAGAGGTTATTATACCAGCACACTTTAACTAAATCTATAATGTGATATTCAACAAGCACATATGAGTATGATTGTACAGGTGTCCACATATTTTCGGCCATATAATGTGTATCTTGTGGCATTTATTCATTTTAAAATGAGATCAAATTAATTATATTATTAGCCAATTCATGCTAAATAACTGGAGGCCATGTATAAAGTATGATATTTATATATTGGTATTTCATGGTCAAGGCATAATATTTAATGGCCAATACTCAAAATATTTACTTGTGGCCTTTTTTTTTACCTCATTATATTAATTTGATGCCACTATGTCAGTGGCTCTCAGAAATATATAATAAGCAACAGATTGCTTGGGAGGAACACTGATGATTTGCTGATCAGTTTTTTAAGGCTGCAACTTTGTGTGCCAGAACATGTTGAGCATTGCGGCTGAGGTAGCAGAAAAGCTACCTTTTGACTTGTCTGAACAGAATATTGAAGATTTCCTAAACCCTTCTGCTGATTTTATACCTTGGGGCTTCACTTAGATACATGCCCACCTGCTGCAGAGTAGGAGTACCCAATGTGATCAGATGCTCGAAATGATCTAGAGGAGCTTTGTAACTCAGTTAAACGACACTGAGATTATACAGTATATGACCCTCTACTAGTGCACCAGTGTCTCAAAGAGAGTCAATCTCACTTTCCAAAATATTGATGATCAATCCACATATGTAAGCTTGCTGTAAATTTTACCAATACATCGTTCTACTGATGACATGATGATATTGAGGGAATCTGTGTATTTTTTTACTTATAGATCAAGGACGGAGTTGTAGTTGGAACTTTGGTACTACAAGGGAGTCCAGAAATAACCATGACACTGCATGGAAGAGGGCTACGAGGCGGTGGTAACTTACGAAAATGTTTATAGATAACACATGCATAATAAAAATACAATTAAATATTCCCATGAATTAGGATGGCTTTAGTATTCATACGATTTTTAATTAGTAATGAATTAGTACTTACTAATTTTCATTAACCTACAGTAGGTTGGGAAAAAATACCTGCCATAAATACATTGCAAAAAATTGGAATAAATGTATATCACAATCAAAAATAATGTTTTGATCTTTTACAATAATGTCTTTATGTATATTTTGGTAAGATACAATTTATTTATTGTAACTTTACCCTTAAATGTCTTGTTACTTTTGCAGTAGGTGTATGTAAACTTTTGCATTCCTATATTTTATACCATCTAAGAAATGTTTTTACCTGTCAAATGCTCTCTTACAGGGAGGTTTGGGCAAACCACTCCACCTTTGGTAGAGTTTCTTAAAGACATTTTACGGCGATATCCAGAAGGCGGACAAATACTGAAAGTAGGTCTTGTGATTATCTATATCAAATCTACATAATGTTAGACATGTGCATATACAGACTATTGACAAATGAAATAACATAATTTGATGGGCCATGAGCAATGACAACAGCTTCAACTACCTTTAGCACAGATTCTACAAGTCTCTGGAGTTGTCCTTGAAAGATGAACATGATACTTCTAAATGATATTCTCTTAGTTGGTGTTTTTGGATGATGGTGGTGATGAATGATGTCTCACATGTGGTTCCAAAATATATAAAAATTATTCACTATTGAGATCGGGTGACTATGAAGGCCACAGTATATGATTTACATAATTTTCATCAATTATTCAGTGATCCCTTTAGAACAGGTGGGGTCATCCTGGAAGAGACCACTCCCATCAGAATAGAAATGTTTTATCATAGGTTAAAGGAGATCAGGCAGAGCTTTGCATTGATTTGCAGTGATGTTTCTCTCTAAATGGACACATGGACTTGTGCCAGCAAAATGAATGCCCCTACAGCATTACAAGGTTCATGCCTTTCCTTTAATTTGTCACCCATTTGTAAATAGCTTTTTTGAAAACCACATGAAATCTACATAGATTTTGACTTGAAATATTTATAAAATTCTGTAAATATGTCAGTGTTGCATTCACTGTGGTCCTAAGTTCTCCCTGCTGAGTCTTAAAATGAGACTGAGAGTTCAGTGTCTTCAAATAAATGGGCTTGCCTAATTGACTTAATAGCTTAGAAAAATAGTATTAAAGCAAACATTATGTACATACTCTTATTCTTATCCTAATATACCAGCTGTAATGATTATTTCTTGGCTCTTGATCTCTAACTCTTTTAGGAACTGATTCAGAATGCAGAGGATGCAGGAGCCACAGAGGTTAAATTTATGTATGATGAGAATGAGTATGGGGTCGAGTCACTTTGGTCACCTGATATGGCCCAATATCAAGGTACATACTAAATATTTAATTCAAATGTGCCATTATGAACCTTTTTTTTCATTTTAATTTGATATTTGGTGTACAGGATCTGTGTTCATTGTACTAAGCTTATTATTCTATTGTAATCTTGTCTGCCAGGAACGGCCTTGTACGTGTACAACGATGCAGTTTTTACGACAGAAGACTGGAATGGGATTCAAGAAATTGCTAGGAGTAGGAAAAGAGAGGACCCATTGAAAGTTGGGCGATTTGGGATTGGATTCAACTCTGTTTACCACATAACAGGTGGTAGTGCAGTCAAATTCTTATATATCAGATACCGACTTTTGAAAAATATAATTTTTAGGTACTATACATTTCACACAATAAAGATTTTTTTTCCTGACCTTTTCAGATGTCCCGAGTATATTTAGTGGGGATCAAATTGGGATGCTGGACCCTCATCAGATGCTGTTTGGAGTCCATGAGTCTGGACAGTGCTGGAACTTGAAGACAGACATAAAAGAGATAACGGAGCTGAATGACCAGTTTGCACCGTACTTTGGCATTTTTGGCAACTCTGAAAAGACCATCAAAGACGGCAACTTTCCAGGAACGCTTTTTCGCTTCCCACTCCGTATGAAGCCTTCTCAGCTAAGCAGCAATGTGTACAATAAAGAGAAGGTTCTAGAGCTGTTTGAGTCTTTCAAAGCTGATGCGGACACGGTGCTGCTCTTCCTGAAGAGCGTACAGAAGGTCTCTCTGCATGTCCGTGAGTCAGATGGTACTGAACGGATGCTTTTCCAAGTCTCAGCAGGTGAGAATTCTGAACACAAATTTGAGCAGCCAAACTCTCTGAAAACTCTATGCCAGGCCATTGACAGCTATAGTAATGGTGTTCCAGTTACTTATGTCACTTGCAGTACATACCAGCTCAGTATTGAGGTGCAGGATAAAACTTCAAAAGAAATTCAGAGGACCACTTGGTTGGTTTGTAATGCTGTGGGTGGACGAGGCATGTGTAGTGAACTGGACAGTCTTGCAGATGATCTAAAGTTCATCCCAATTATCGGCATAGCTTTACCACTGAAGCTGCTTGATGATGAAGACAAGGGAGCAACTTCTATCTTCTTAGGACGGGCATTCTGCTTTCTTCCACTGCCCCTAGGAGAAGAGAGTATGACAGGGTTACCAGTGCATGTCAGTGGTTTCTTTGGCTTGACTGATAACCGTAGGAGTATCAAATGGCGGGAGGTGGACCAGTGGAGGGACCCAGCAGCCCTTTGGAATGAACTCCTTGTTGCAACAGTCATTCCAAAGGCATACTACACACTCATTATGGAGACTATTAGTAGAATTCAGACCATGAAAGACCAAGATTTTCCCCTTTCTCCTAGAAATATTTATGAATCCTGGCCAGATCCCAACAGGATACGCTCACACTGGAGACCCATTCTCGAGCCCCTGTTTCATGACTTGCTCCAGGAGCCAGTCATCTACTCTCTCAGCAACACTTGGGTCAAAGTGGATGATGCAGTGTTTTTAGAGTTAGATAGTACAAAGGACAGCACCGAATCAGTAATCACATACCTCCAGAACTCAGGGATGATGCTGGCCAGAGTACCAGCCAGTACTTTTGCTGTCTTGACCACATTTTTGACCAAACCTGACAGCTTAAAAAGAGTGACTCCTTCTTTTGCACGGCAGATGCTAAGGAAAACTGGGCATAAAGGGTCATCCAGTGAGAAGCTACTTCTGCTTGAATTTATCCTCAGTGATGGCTGTTACAGTGACCTGATTGGACTAGAGCTGCTGCCTTTGCAAAATGAGACATTTATTGCATTTTCTTCCTCTGTGAGTGACAAGGATGCTGTGTATATTGCCTCAGAAGAGTATCCAAGGTATGATTTTAAAGTTTTTTAATGATTCTTACATTTTTTTTGCTCAGATAGATGTGTAGTGTCATTTCACCTGAACATCAAGCAAAGACTTAACTTATATTTGTACAGTTTGGTTGTATATAACTTGACTGTTTAAGGAATTACACATTTTTTAAAATTATTTTATAGAACAATGTTCTTGAATTCCTCAATAGGTCCCTTTACCCTGGTTTGGAAGGAAGATTCATACTAGAAAGTATTTCCCCAGAAGTCCTGAATTGCCTGAAAGAAGCAGCCAAAAGCAGAGGTAAATATATAAATGAGCATGATCACAAACACAATTTTATTATGGCGATGTGTCCAAAATGAGTGAGCCAGGTTTAAACCTCATTAAAATAACCAAAAATGTTGATTTTTGAGTTGAAATTATAAAGAAAAAGCTTTACTTTACTGTTACTAATGTACATCCAAGTTAGGTGAACAGTTTAGGAATTACTGTGCTTTTTCTGAGAACAAAGATAACTAACATGATCATAATTTAAATGAATTAATAAAATCCACTTGCTGCATTTTAGAAACCCTTGTCTTAAGGCAATGAACCCACATACATACATGCCTCTGTCAGGTCTACTCTTTCAGACATGTGAATGTTAACATTACAATAATTCAATGAGACAGTGTTACACACCTCAGACCTAAAACTGAATATGTGGTCTGTCAGTGAAATCTAACGGAATAAAAAAAAAACTGTTTCTGCCATTTATTCTTTGCACACAGTTCAGAATATAGTACTACATGCTGATACCTTCTGTAGTGCTAATCACATATTAGCTATTTTAAGCCTGTTAAAAGAAACGTGATAACCTTTGGTGCCAGCCAACATTTTTTTCCAGGAATTGCTGCTGACACAAACTTTAGGTGATAATGTGTTGGCAGAGAACTGCATTCTTCTCATCTGAGTGCATTGTCTTTAAATGGTTAAACTGCAGTCACAGAATTTATACAGCATTTACATTGTAAAATTTAAATCATTCTTTTATATTTACCTTTTAGAAAATTAATAAAATTCACTTTTTAAATTTAAATTTTTTTTCTTTTTGTGAAAGTAACTGTGTTTTTATTTTGATCCTGATGTTGAATATTAGTTCAGCAGTATCTCTGGGGTTGTTCAGGTGAGTAAATGTTGTGTCATGCCCGTGGAGTGGGACAATCCATTCTCCTCCTTAATTGTTTAGTTTCATTAATTCATTACATTTGAAGTGATGAATAATACAACCTAATATTTCCTAAAAAAAAAAAAAAAAACATAGTTTACTTACCTTTTTGCTGCACTGTAATTCCAAAGCACTAACTGATTAAAACCATGAATAAATGTCTGGCATTATCTAACTAATTTCCATGTGCTAACAAATTTTACATTACTGTTAATGTAAATTATTATACTATGTAAAAGTGAAGACCAAAAGAATAAAAATAATAATTAAAACAGTACGGTGTTAATGTGTTAGTATGATTCAAGCATGTGGTGCATGATACATGTACTTTCACTGTTTGTATATTTCACTTTTACCTGTGATTGTAAAAACTATGGTGTGTACTTATTGAAATGTGTATTATATCAAATAAAAAAAATAATGGAAGCGTTTTTCAATAGTAATGCTACTGAATTGAATGCTAGTTGAATAATTATAAACGTAATTTTTTGTTGAAATGTTCACTTTATTAGGAACACCTATGCACCTGCACATTCCTGCAGTACTTTCAGTCATGTGGGAGCAAAATCATGCGGATACAAGTCAAGCGCTTGAGTTAATGTTCACATCGAACATCAGAACGGGGTATAAATGTATTCCTTGTTTGACCATCTCATGTTGATTGTGATTGTTGGTGCCAGACAGGTTGGTTTGTACATTTTAGAAACTGCTGCTCCCAACAGTCTGTAAATTTTAAACAGAATGATGCAAAAACAAAAAACATCCAGTGAGCAGGTAGGAATAATTTGTTGATGAGAGAGGTCAGAGGAGAACCGTTTTACTGGTGCCAGATGAGAGGACAGCTATAATAACTCAAATAAACTCTTTATAACCATGGTAAACAGAAAAGCAGCTACAAATGTACAACATAACAAAAGCAGATGGTCTGATATAGCAGAATGTTCCATGCTAGTCAGACAAAAATGGGAATTTGAGGTTACTTTGGGCACAATCTCACTGGACAGATGAACACTGGAAAATGACCAGGTGATGCTTGTTTTCCCAATATGTGCAGTTTCAGTGAACCTGTGCACACCGAATCACTATATTCCACTGTATGTGCAGATGTATAGGTGCACGCTGCTAAATCTAAACACAAATCAGGTTTCAAATCAGCCAATAACTTAACCATTGCTGGATGCTTCCATTATTTTTAAACATCCTGGTGTGGTATGCTTTGTACTAAATCAGCAACTGTAGTCAGGATTTGAAATATGTACAACACAAACGTGGATTGATGATTAAAAAGGCAGTAAGCTTATAAATGTTTTGAGGAAGCATGCAGTTATTCAAATTATGCAGGTAAATATGATAAAATTCCAAGTTATATAACTCCACTAGTCACAACTAGCTGCTCACAGGACATAAGGACCAAAAAAAGCATTATTTTTCTAAAGAATTTGTACTAAGCATCAATAATAATTATTTGGATTTTTTTTTGTCTCTTGGATTTTTCTAGGAAGGCCCTGTACTCAGGTTCATGTTCTAACCCCAGAAAAATCAGCACGTCTCATAAAAGAAGTCTTTACCACAACATGGCCTTCCAGAGACTTTTCTGTTCAGTGGTATCCTGGTGATAAAGAGAAGAAGCATCCCTTGGTATCTTGGCTGCAAATGGTTTGGAAACATCTGTATATTAACTTTGCTGATGATCTTAGTATGTTTGAAGACATGCCTCTGATTCCAAATGTGCCACTAAATGACAGTATGGAGTCCTTGGAGCTCTTGCGTCTCAAGACTCCATCGCCTATCATTGTTGTGAATGAAGAAGAGAGTGCACTTTCTGAGGACCTGCTGGAAGTCATAAAGAAAGTTGGAGGGGTTGTCTTACAAAACTTGGATTCTTGTTTGCAACACCCACTCCTGAAAAATTACATCCATTCGTTATCTCCAGGCACTGTGCTACAAATTATGGACAGGACCTCGTCCCAGAGACTGGCTAGCCAAGTTTCATCCCTCACTGTCAATCAAAAGGTGGCCCTCAAAGGCTTTCTAGGTGGTCTTATCGATGTAACTGAAAAGGAGAAACGTATAATTCAAGAGCTTCCCATCTTTTTGAAAATGGGCAAGTTTTCAGACAAAGACACCCCATCTTTTACTTTCCTTAAAGGCGCTAAAGCACTGCAACATACTGCCAAACACCCTCCAGATGTTAAACTATCCATTAATGTGGTTGACTGCAGTGATGAAGCTGCGATTCGTCTAATTCGACTGTTAAATGTGGAACAGGTAAAAACCACTGAATTGCTGAAGGTCATTATTCAGGACATTGAGAAAGGTTTCTACACCAAAGAAGAAATGGAAAGCATCATGCTCTGGACCCTAACTCATTTATCATTTCTTAAAAATGAAAACAAAGCAGTGATTTCGTGGCTTTCCTCTCTTAATTTTATGTATTCCTCTAGTGGAAAACCTCTTGCAGCAATGGACTTTTTTGATCCTGATCTGGAGATACTACAGGACCTGTTCTACATGGAGGAAAAGACAACATTTCCACCAAACACCTACACATCATCTCCTGATGTTCTTCATTCACTAAGACAGATAGGGCTCAAGAATGAGGTGCAACTTACTGAAAAAGATGTACTTCATGTTGCCCAGAAAATAGAAGAGTTAATGGGAAGCCCTAATCCAGAATGGGAATCTATTTTGAAGAAGGCAAAAACACTACTTACTATCCTAAACAAACAAACAAAATTAGTGAAGTCATCAGAAATTCAAGCATCCCTCCAAAAATTGAAATGGGTACCAGTCTGCAAGGACAGGCCTTTAAATTATCCTAAGTCTCTGATCTGGAAAGGAGACTCTTGTAATATTTCCTCTCTCTGTGACATGTGCAATGTATCTCATGCAGTGCTTGTTGGCTCTTCTATAGCACTGGTAGAACGAATATCTGGTGGCATGAAAAAAGCCCTTAAGCTATCCATGGAGCCTCAAGTTGACCAAGTGCTCCAACATTTAAAAGCAGTAAATGATTGGCACAAATCTCAGGTATTTACCACAGAGGACTGGTATCAGTTTCAACAGATCCTTTTTGAAATTTATGGTTTCATGCAAGTTCACCTAGAGGATGCAAGAGAAGCAGTGAAGTCTCTGTCCTTTGATTGGGTGTGGACTGGCAAAACATTTGCTTCCCCTGTATTCACAGTTCTAAATCCTGTCCAAGATTTGGATCTACAACCATACTTGTACTCATTACCAAAAACCATCGCAAAGTTCCACAAACTTTTCAAATTCTGTGGTTCTATTGATGAAATTGACCCTAGCCATGTGCTTAATGTGGTTACAACAATCAAGAACAGAAGTGAACAAGAAATGACAAAGGAAGAATCTAAACATAATATCCTACTCTTGGTAAATATCTTACGGTGGTTGTACAACAATCAAATATCAGTGGAAATTGACATGCCAGTGCCAATTCTATGCTACAAAGATCCAAGCAAATTAATCATGAAACCAATTCATGAATGTGCATACTGTGATATCAAAGTCGATGATTTGAACGACTTACTTGATGATACTTCAGAGCCAATTATCCTTGTACATGACGATATTCCCATGAAAACTGCAGAGTGGTTAAGAGTTCCATGTTTGAGCACAAGACTAATAAATCCAGAGAACCTTGGCTTTGAACAATCAGGCCAGAGGGAACCTCTAACAGTAAGAATAAAAAACATTCTAGAGGAATATCCATCTGTTGCAGATATCTTCAAAGAGCTCCTGCAAAATGCTGATGATGCGAATGCTACTGAATGCAGTTTTCTGATTGACATGAGAAAAAATCTTGATATACGAGAGAACCTACTGGACCCTGGAATGATTATCTCCCATGGTCCTTCTTTGTGGTCATATAACAATGCTGTTTTCTCAGACACAGACTTCCTCAATATAACGAGACTGGGTGGATCCCTGAAAAGATGTGAAGCAGACAAAGTCGGCAAATTTGGATTAGGGTTCAACTCTGTATATCATGTGACAGACATACCTATTATCATGAGCAGAGAATTTATGATTATTTTTGACCCAAACATCAATCACATTAGCAAACACATCAGGGACAAGTCAAACCCAGGCATCAAAATCAACTGGAGTAAACAACAGAAAAGACTAAGGAAGTTTCCTAACCAGTTCAAGCCTTTTCTTAATGTCTTCAACTGCCAGCTTCCTCTGTCCCAAGAGTCCCCCTACAAGTATGATGGAACTCTTTTCAGACTTCCTTTCAGAACAGAACATGAAGCAGCTTTAAGTGAAATTAGCAGTATATACTACAACACCACTGATATATATTCACTTGTCGATGAGTTCAGCATCTGTGGGCATCGGCTTATTCTTTTCACTCAGCATGTTGGGACAATGGTCCTGAAGTATTTGAAATCTGAGGAGTCAAATCCTGCTGCTGCACAGGATGTAGTCACAATAAACAAGAGTGTATGGTCTTCCAAAGCGACATATGGCCCTCTTAGTATTCTGAAATCTGCAGCCAAGGTCATGAAAAAAGTTTCAACCACCAACAAAGTACCTGCTGATATTCCTAAATCTGGCTCCATCATCAGAATTGTGGTTGAGGAGTACCACAATGTGTTCAGACGTATTCTTGATCTACAGTCGCCACTTTTCAGAGGTTCAGAAGAAGATCCATCTGCATACTTTGAGATGGCAGCCAAAGGCTCTCAAACCAGGAGACTTACTGATGAAATTCCTCAGAAGGGTGTCGAAACCACAACCTGGCTCATCTCTTCATGTATGGATGTGACTGAAGCTCTGAAATTTTCTCTGAGTGAAAGTGGAAAGCGACTAGGATTGGTGCCATGTGGGGGTATAGCAGTTCTGCTCTCTGAAGAAGAAAATCGAAAATGGACATTGCGGACAAATGCAAGCCCAATCGGAGAGGTGTTCTGTTATTTACCTCTCAGAATAAAAACTGGATTACCAGTACATATAAATGGATGTTTTGCAGTTACGTCAAATCGGAAGGAAATATGGAAGACAGACACAAAAGGACAATGGAACTCCATTTTCATGAGACACGTGATCGTGCAGGCATACATGGCTGCACTTAATATGTTGCGTACTATGTCCGAAAATGGGGAACTCCTTGAATATCACTACTATGCAGCTTGGCCTGACCCTGGAGTTGTGCATGATGACTTTAATTTGATTTGCCAAGGAGTATACCAAGAAATTGCCAAAGGCCAAGATCAAGACAATTCGAATGTCTTCTCAGATGGCAAAACCTGGGTGTCAATCAAGTATGTTAGGTTCTTGGATGACACATTGCTCTGCAAACCTGATGTTGGACCCGCTGCTTTCAAAATATTCATGAAATATCTGAAAAAGTGTGGCTCCCAAAATCTCTGTGCTGTAGAATTGCCAGACTGGGTCAAAGAAGGCTTTGATGATGCTGGCTGTAAAGGGAAACTGTTGGAGAACACTCTCACAGAAAAACAGTTCTTCACAGATGTCTTTTTCCCGCATATACAAGATATAGACAAAGACCTTCGTGACCCCCTGATGCATTATGTCCTCGATGAAAAATTGGAGGATTTCGCAACTATTCTAAGAGAAACCCCCTGCATTCCTTGCTCAGGGCCATCACACAGTCTTGTTCTGCCATCTCGGCTGATACATCCAGAAGGAAGAGTTGCAAAACTGTACAACAGTGATGATGGGCGATTCCCTGAAGGAACTGTTAAGGATTATATTAATCCAATATGCTTGGTGAAATTAGTACAGTTGGGCATGGTCAAAGATGACCTTTCCTGGGAAGACCTGACAGAGCGTGCCGAATCTGTTATAGCTCTTAATGAAGTTGATCATACTGCTGCATGCCAAAGGAGCAGTATACTGCTTAGTTTGATTGACGAAAAACTAAAAATGAGAGATCCATGGGCAAATGAATATGTTGCAAAATTACAAGCCATCAGCTTCCTTCCATTCTTGACAAAGCCTGCTGGCTTTTCTCTTCCCTGGTATGGAAATAATTTCCCCCAGTCTACAATGTTTTCTGCAACAGAACTTTTTACAACAGACCATCAGGATACTGTATGTTTGATGAAGCCAATCCTGAATGAAAACTCTCCATCTTTTAAAGGCTGTGGCTCCATGTCTCTGGCTGTGAAAGACTATCTCGGACTGATAAAAAGTCCATCTGTTGGGTTAGTCATCAGTCAACTTAAAGAACTATCAAAATCATTTGATGGTGTCACACTATATCAAGAAAACATAACAAATGCTTGCTACAAATATCTATATGAAGAGATGATGCAGACCAACGATGTTAGGGAAGAAATTCTGGAGGATCTAAAGACATTTTGCTCCATTCTAGTGGAAAACACATATGTAAATCCATCAAAAGTAGCATTTTATTTGAATTTTGATGCTGCTCCATATCTATACCAACTTCCCAACAAGTACAGAAACAGCTGCCGTGAGCTTTTTGAAACTGTGGGTGTTCTTCCAAACTTCACGGTTGAAAACTTCTCAGCTGTTCTAGAACTTATCAAAAATGAATGTGGGAGAAGAGGTCTCTCAGAGGACAACTTTCAGTTATGTCGTAGAATCATCAGTGAAGGAATATGGAGTTTAATTAGAGATAAAAATCCAGAGTTCTGCCAAAGCAACTATGGACAGATACTTTTACCAGATAGCAATCTCACTTTGCAACCTTCCAGGTCATTGTGCTACAATGACTGCCCTTGGATAAAGGTCAGAGATACAACTGTGAAGTATTGTCATGGAGATATCCCAAGAGAGGTGGCAGTAAAATTAGGTGCCATTCCAAAACGGCACAAAGCATTGGAACGGTATGCTTCTAATGTCTGCTTCACCACACTTGGAAGTGAGTTTGGGCAAAAGGAGAAACTTACAAGCCGAATCAAGAGCATCCTCAATGCATACCCCTCAGAGAAGGAGATGCTAAAAGAGCTTCTACAAAACGCAGATGATGCCAAAGCAACAGAGATATACTTTGTGTTCGATCCCAGGACCCATCCAACTGACAGAATATTTGATGATAAATGGGTGCCTATGCAAGGTCCATCTCTCTGTGTGTACAACAATCAACCATTTACAGAGGATGATATCAGAGGTATTCAGAATCTTGGCAGAGGTACCAAAGAGGCAAACCCTGGCAAAACTGGACAGTACGGTATTGGATTCAATTCAGTATACCACATCACTGACTGTCCATCTTTCATTTCAAATAATGACATCCTTTGTATCTTTGACCCACATGCACGTTTTGCACCTGGAGCAACAACTGTTAGCCCAGGAAGAATGTTCAGAGATCTGGATTCTGACTTTAGGTCCCAGTTTTCTGATGTCTTGAACCTATATTTGGGGAATCAATTCAAGCTGGAACGCAGCACAATGTTTCGATTTCCTATTCGCACTGTAGAAATGGCAAAAAATTCTGAGATTAGCTCAGTACCTGCTTCAGATAGAATGGTACAAAATCTTCTGGACAAACTACGGGCAGACGGTGCAGAACTACTTATGTTTTTGAATCACATGGAAAAAATTTCAATATGTGAAATAGAATATCGAACGGGAGAATTTAAAACACTGTATTCCGTCACGGCAAAAATCACAGATGGTGATCGTTTGAAGCGTAAACAGTTTCATGCCAGTGTAGTGGACAGTGTGACAAAGAAAAAGCAGCTGAATCAAATCCCAGTACAACAAATAACATACACAATGGTTATTGAAGACTCAGATGGAAACTCAACAAACTGGCTGGTGTGCAACAGAACAGGATTTTCTGATATGGAAAAAGTTTCAAAAAGTGTAGTGTCGGCCCACAAAAATGAGGACATAACACTCTTTCCCCGGGGTGGGGTGGCAGCATGTACTAGTCACAATTATAAAAAGGCTCATAGAGCCTTCTGTTTTCTTCCGCTTTCACTTGAGACAGGCTTGCCATTTCATGTGAATGGGCATTTTGCCTTGGATTCTGCCAGAAGAAACTTGTGGAAGGATGATAATGGAGTTGGTGTAAGGAGTGACTGGAACAATAATCTAATGATGTTATTAATAGCCCCTGCCTACGTTGAGTTGCTAATTCAACTGAAAAGGCGACTGTTCCCTGGACATGATCCCACAGTGACAGTTCTACAGGGAACACCAATTCACCAAGTCAAAGACATGTTGCGGAAGTTCTTGTCTTTCTTTCCAGTAAACAGACTGGACATTCAACCAGACTGGTACTGTTTGGTGAAGGCAATCTATCAGTGTATTCATACAGAACTGAAAAGACTTCTTCCTGTTGTTAGGGCACCACATTTGGATAACAGTGATCTTTTGCACTCGGCATTATACATTTCCTGGGTGAACACATCAACTTCATCTAAAGGCAGAGCATTCTTTGACAACTTGCTACAAGATGAGTTGCAGCACCTGAAAAATACAGAGTACAATATTAGCACACGTAAGTCGGTGGCAGAAAATGTCTACAGGCTAAAGGCCATGCTTCTGGATATAGGCTTCAATTTAATCTACAGTTGTGATGAAACAGCCAGCCTCTACTTCTGCTTGGAAGATGCAGGTATTCCAGTAAGCTACGTGACACCGGAGGATGTCCGATGCTTCCTTTTGACCTTTTCATCTCCAGACACATCTTGTCAAGTTGGAAAACTGCCTTGTCGACTTCAACAGTCAAATTATAAGCTTTTCCACAGTCTGAAGCTGCTGGTGGACTATTGCTTTAAAGATATAGAGGGGGATGACATCAAAATAGAGGGTCTACCATTGCTTTTGACAATGGACAACATCCTGCAAGTGTTTGACTCTAAACGTCCTAAATTCCTAACAAGCCATCATGAACTTGTCTCCTCCAGGACAGAATTGTTCATGCAAACACTCTACATGAGATATACCAACATTCTCTTTAAGGCAGGAGTGGCAAAGGTTTTTGACATAAGCAGTTTTGGAGATTTATTGGGATCTGTCTTACCTCGAGAGTACAGAACCAGGGTCCCTGTGAAGTGGAGAGAAAACTATGCAAGTGAATCATGGCTGAAAAGTGCATGGCATTTCATTAGTGAAAATATTGGCATCAAAGATGACCCAACAGAGGTCAAGCCAAAATTTGAGACAGCTACAGAGATCCTTAAAGATTGGGCTTTACTACCAGGGATCAAGTTTATGGTATCAAGCAATAAATTAACTGTACCAGAGCATGATGCTCTGCTACCCTTCAGCCTAATATATGCTGGCATTTTCCCCAATGGGCAAAATGAAAAGGTTTTCCACACCCTGATGAAAGCAGGATGCCTACAAGTAGCAGTAAATAAAATATGTGCAAAAGAGAGTCCCATATTGTCTTTACTAGCTCAGTACACAGCAAATATAGACAACCCTTCAAGCATTCTAAGATCCCTTGAGTACATGATTCAGACGTCTACTTTCAGAGCTGGGAGCTTGACTGACAAAGACTGTGAAGCACTCTTGTTGTACTTTACCTCTAATTTGACAAGTTTATGTCAGGATGATGTGCAAATTCTGAAATTGCTCCCATGCTATAGAGCTGTTAGTGGGCAGCATATCAGCATAGCAAACTTTGGAGCTTGTAATGTTTTGACCAAAAGCATTCCATCAATTGACATGGAAAAGTGGGCACACACTACATCCTCAGCCTTTCTAGTTGATAATCCACAGCTGAAAGAACTCTATACCTTTCTCAAGTGCAAGCCAATTGATGACCTGGAAGTCTACCTGAAGCACCTCCTTCCAAAGTTTGACATTCTGTCACATGAAGGCAAAATCCAACACCTCATTTATTTGAAGGAAAGGATATTGACAATGGAGGAGTCATGTTGCATAAAGGATCAACTCTATGAAAAACTGGAAAATCTGTCATTTATTTTTGACTCAACAAACAGACTAAAACCTGCCAAAGCCTTTTATGACCAGACTGTAAAAGTGTTTGAAGTGATGCTTCCACCAAAATCTTTCATCCCTGTGGACTTCTTCAAGAAAATTGAGCAAGTATTGAGACCAAAAAATGGAACTTCACTCCTGCCTTCATGGATTACATTCCTACGCAAAATAGGTTTAAAATATATTGTGTCTCAGCAACAAGTTCTTCAGTTTGCAAAAGAAATTAGCATCAAGGCACAGACAGAGAACTGGTCTAATGAAAAAGTTCAGACCCTAGTTGATGTTCTCTTGAATCACATTTTCAGTGAGAGGACAGATCTGTATGAGGGAGTATTTCTCAAAGAACTCTCAATGATCTCGTTTTTATGTCCAGAACGTGCACCGACAGAACTTGTACGACTGCATCCTCAACACCAAGAAATCAATGGCACTCTTCCTCTAATTCGTTTCAATGGGTCTCAAGTTAATCCAAAATTTAAACAAACAGATGTCATGCAATTACTTTGGACATCGTGTCCTATTTTACCAGAAAAAGCTACCCCAGCAAGCATAAAAGAGCAAGAGGGTACCACCCTTTCAGGCCAAGAGCAGCTTGAACAGGTTTTGACTATGTTAAACGTAAATTCAGATCCACCATTGGAAAAGGTCATTAGCAACTGCAAAAATATTTGCAGCATCACAAACATGGATGATGACACAGTCAAAACAAGAAATAAAGTCTTGAGGAGAACCTATGAATTCCTAAACGCAGATAAACGGGAATTCCGTTATCAGTTGCGAGGGGTTGCATTTGTTATGGTTGAAGAGGGCTGGAAACTTCTAAAACCAGAGGAGGTTGTGATAAATCTGGACAATGAATCAGACTTCAAGCCTTATTTGTACAAGCTTCCACTTGAACTTGGTACCTTTCACCAGTTGTTCAAATTAATGGGCACTGAGGACATTGTATCAACAAAACAATATGTCGAAGTTTTGTGTCGCATATACAGAAGTTCTGAAGGTAAACATCTTGACCCAAATGAAATGAGGACAGTAAAAAGAGCGGTTTCTGGACTCTTCAAAAGTCTCCAGAATGATCCTGTACAGATTCGTAAAGATCTAGAGACTCTCAAAGATTTTACGTTTTATCTACCAAGTCATGATGGTCGGCTTGCCAAGTCAAACAGTTTAGTCTTTGACGATGCACCACATTATAAGAGCAGAATACAGGGTAATGTTGGAGTGCAAATGCTTGTTGATATGAGCCAGTGCTACCTAGGCAAAGACCATGCTTTCCACACTAAGCTCATTATGTTACTTCCACAAAAAATGAGGCCAAGACTTTTAAGTAGTATCTTAGAGGAACAACTCGATGAATCATCTCAGAAAATGTGCCAGTTTGGAGCACTTTGCTCACTTCAGGGTCGGCTTCAGCTGCTACTTTCCTCTGAGCAGTTTATCACAGGACTAATCAGAATAATGAAGCATGAGAATGACAATGCATACTTAGTAAATGAGGAAAAAGCCATACGGCTCTGCAAAGCACTTTGCGAGGGCTTGAAGGTATCTTGTTTTGAAAAGCTACAGACAACATTGCGAGTAAAAGGCTGCAGTCCTATTCCACACAGCCGTAGTGAAACTCTGGCCTTTTTGAAGCGATATGGTACGTCCGTTATCCACCTCTATATTCAGCATTCAGATAGCAAAGACATCAATTTTCTTCTTGCTCTTGCAATGACTATCAAGTCTGCTACGGACAATCTGATTTCTGACACTTCCTATCTTATTGCTATGCTTGGCTGCAATGACATATACAGAATAACAGAAAAGCTGGACAACCTTGGTGTAAAGTATGACTCGACCGAGCCCTCAAAGCTTGAGCTTCCCCTTCCTGGTACACCAATACCTGCAGAGATACATCATTTACTGCTAATGGACCCAATGAATGTTTTCTATCCTGGAGAGTATGTGGGCTATCTAGTTGATTCCGAAGGAGGAGATATTTTAGGGTCCTATCAGCCAACCTACACATATGCCATTATTGTTCAAGAAGTAGAAAGAGAAGAGGATGACAACCCAGGTTTTCTTGGTAAATGTTTTCAGATTGACATTGGATATAGCGAATACAAAATTGTAAGCTCCCTTGATCTATATAAATTCTCCAGGCAAGATGACGGCACCAACATTCGAGATGGTGCACCAGCAACACAAACAAGCCCATCAGAGAGTTCCTCTAAGGACCCAAGAATGGCACCACCTATTTTTCATGGCAAAGAAAATCGCATACCTCCACCAAAAAAGGCATCTCCTAAAAAGATTAGGATTAATGCATTACCTGAAATTCTGAAAGAAGTTACTTCAGTTGTAGAACAGGCTTGGAAACTTGCTGAAACTGAAAGAAAGAAGATTATCAGAAGATTGTATCTTAAGTGGCATCCAGACAAAAATGCAGAAAACCTTGATGTTGCCACAGAGGTCTTCAAACACTTACAAAATGAGATCAGCAGGATGGAGAAGCAAGCACATGCAGAGCAAACAACAGACAGAACGTCAAGAAGAACCTTCTCTGCGTCATCCACTCGTTTTCAGTCAGAGAAATTCTCTTTTCAAAGATTTTACACGTCATGGAATCAAGAAGCAACAAGCCATAAATTTGAAAGGCACCAATTTCGAGATCAGTTTGCAAGTTATTCTGGATCATCACATTCTAGTCGTTTCTTTGTGCCACCTTCATTTAAGTCAGTTGGAAATCCTGTGGAAGCAAGAAGATGGCTAAGGCAAGCAAGAGCAAACTTTTCTGCTGCAAGAAATGACCTTCATAAAAATGCAAATGAGTGGGTGTGCTTCAAGTGCTATCTGGCCACCAAGCTAGCATTAATTGCTGCAGACTATGCAGTCAGAGGGAAATCAGACAAAGATGTAAAACCCACGGCATTGGCACAGAAGGTAGAAGAGTACAACACTCAGCTAAATGGACTGACTAAAGATGTCAACATCTTAGAAGGTTATGGTGTTGACAGCCTCAGAACCCGTTATCCTGACCTGCTGCCCTTTCCTCAGATTCCTAACGATAGGTATACTTCAGAAGTTGCAATGAGAGTAATGGAATGTACAGCTCGAATAATTGTCAAACTGGAAAGCTTTGTGCAGCAAAAAATATGATGCATCAGAAAAATACCTGATTTTTACATCAAGAAACAACACAAATGGTGGCCTTGTGCAATAAGTATGAATAGATTTGTTTTTGCTTATTTTAAGCAAAATCTTATGATAGTTATGCACAGTACCAATAGTGGTGCTAAATCCTCATGCTTATTGCATATGTTGCTTGTATATGTCCAGACAGATGCCTGAGCCTGAAAATATTTTAGTTTTTCTGACTTACTTTATAGTGTGAACATTTTTGACATGCAAGTGTACATAACGCTAAAAGGCATAGCAATATTTTTCTTTTTACTATAAAGTTTGTGTTATCCTATGTACAGAATCGACAAGAAAATGCTGCGTTTTTACTTCATGTTTTATATAAACGTATTTTCTTGCCACAGTTATCTATTCGACTGTAAGGTCCTGTAATTTGCATGCATTTGCACAGCACTTTTGATTAAGGAACGCTTGTGAAATTGCTGAAAGCTGAGGGGAAAAAATCGTTGAGCAGAGACTTACACATGAAGTGTCGTGAATTTAACAGTGGTACATTAAAAATGCAAAAAACGGCCTAATTGTCCTGTCAACTCAGGATGTATACAGTTTGAGTACAGTATAGAAATTACCATAACAAGCATACAAATCTCTATAAGAATTTCTTAATATACAGATAATCTAGTCCAGTAAAAATTTAACCAATATGTTTTAACCAGACTACTATAACATACTCTGTTAGTCCCATACTTGTAGCACCACAGTTTTTTTTTTAATATTCCAGAGTTGTATCTAGTATTCTCAAAGGATTAGTGCATTCCAAAAGCTTTTCAACATGTCTTTCTCAAAATTCATTAATGATCAGATGTTTTGTTTGTTTTGTTTTTTTGAACAGTGAAAAATGATTTGGCCAAAGCAGTTCATAAATACACAAAGTAAGAATAAAATGCTTTGATGTAAAAACAAGACTCACTTTAGTACAATCAATCTGGGTTTAGTGTAGACAACAACTAAAGCTATTATTGTTACTTTACTTTGCCAGCTAGTAAGTAGTAAGCATATATAACTGCACGGTGTAAAATAGCTTCAACAACATTGTATTTGCTAAAAAGTACAAGTTTGTTATGATTGAAAGACCTGCTTTCCATTAAACCCCTCCAAGCTTGTTACAAGTCTCAACACATATGACGTTAGTAACATGACCTGTAAAATCACAAACAGAGGTTGGTATAGGATTGTGGATTTTTTTTTACACTGTCTATATTCTTTGGCTTTTTTCCTTATCCTACAGTATGGCAGTATCCTACAGTTTTTCCTTATCCTACAGTACAACCTACAGTATGGCAAATTAAGGGATTCTTCTTTTGATTATAGAATAAAGCTATAATTTGTCCTGTGTGTTTTTCATCAAAGACCACAGCAACTAAAACACTGGATAAGGATTCATATGCATTTTGTTGATCTGTCTGTATTTCTTACTTTTGTACCTATTTCATGCCTTATTGTAGCTTTGTATGTTTGAAATCAATCACAGAGACCACTGATTTTAGCTCTCTCAATGTATATTCTGAAATACAGTGTATCTTAACAGTGCCATACAGCTAATAAATAACGTCAGCTTTACTACGTAAATGATCCTCCTAGTAATGTTTGTCTCAATGAGATGTTACATGAAACTTTGAATAGTGCATTAAATTAGTGATGAGCTAAGTGGACTAATTACAGAGCTAATACAAAGGAAAAAATGGTAGACCTCTCCAACAAAGCATGCATTTATCCGAGCCAGAATTTGTTGATCATTTAAAAAAGGTAAAGCTACATCATAACAAGCTTTGAATGTAACATGAAGGCGGTAAATAACAAAAGGCAATTTATTAATGCTTATTTCTTAGTCTAGACTACCACTGATATATGGATGTAGGCCTACATGTACCATCGTCATGCATATAAAGAGGTAGGAAGCATTAGATTCAATACAGTACATTTTAGATTGTGTTTTACTTGCAATTACTTAAAAAAAACTATATAGTCAATCACCTATGTAGAAAATAATGCCATTTGTTGATCTTTGCAAGTAATAAGAATCGGAAATGTATAGCCATTGGCAGTCTGAGTCATTCAGGATAAAGATCAAATACTTTATTAACATAAAAAGAAACCTATCACACATCAACACCAAAAACCCATCCAAGACTACTTGATCAGTTAACCAAAAATACATGATGTGGCTGGATTTACTTGGACCATCTTCATTTCTGAAAATATCATTTTATTGATATTACTTTATTTAAATCTCAACACTACTCAAATCATGATTGGGAATTTGATTTATGTGAATTAATATATTTGCATTAGGCCCATATTATGAAAGCTAATATTCTACAGCTACAGAGATTGATTGTTTGTGGACAAACGTTAATTTTGCTGTTATTCTTTCTTTAAAAGTAATCAAATTTACTGCACATGCTTTGTGTATTGCACTATAGAATCATATTGCATAGGATGTACGCTGGTGACCAGCCCCTTTTGCCCAGCCTAGATTGGTAAAAGAGAAAAAAAGGCAATAAAAGTGAAAGATAATTTCCACTCACAAACAATGGTATTATATTGGTGACCTTGAAATAGATGTATTCCAGGTACATAAAGTATTCAGGCTGAAACTTTCACCACCTGAGAATGATGTGCTTCTTCTCATTTTCTGTAAAGTCACTGTAGTAGCAAAATTGTGCTTTTGCACTCCACCTGAGAATTCTGCAACAAGAGATTTCTGCAGGAGATTATGTGAATATCAGTCTACAGATGCTGTGGACTTCAGCACTCTTGGCTCTCACTGCAGGTAGAGGAAACAGCAGCTCTGGAGAGGAACAGCTTGCCGCTGGGACACACACAAACTTCAAACATCCCAGGAGAGTCACCTGGTGGTCCTGCTTCACCCAAGGGTAACTTTGGAAGACGAATGGTCTCAGCATCTAAAACCAGCTGCAGAAAAAGTGACTCCGTGAGGATTTGATTTTTTTTCCATTGAAGTTGAGTATTTACAAAGGTCTGAGATAAACAAGTCAAAAAGTCAGACTATGTTGAAATTCTGGGATTTCATTTTTCATTTAGAAATAATGAGGTTTTAGAATTTTGAACTATCTAAAACAAAAAAATATATATCATTTTTCAATATTTTAATTTATAATATTCAATATTCTGCTTTATTTCTAGGTCTCTATTTTAATGTAATTAAATTTGTGATATTGACCATGTTAATGGATTTGTACAAACATTTTCTGTATGCATAATCTCTTCTATTGTCACATATCAAAGTACATTTAACCAAAAAGATTGAGACAGCACTCATGAAGGTGAGAATGTTAAGAGCCCTGTACACTCAGACTGTGCTCATTAAATCAGAATGTTCATGACAAATTATTTGTTTTTAATGTTAGATTAGCTGATATGTTTAAATTCCACGAGTGTGCACTTACAAGACCCTCAGTTGAATGCAAAATAACATCCAGACTTGATTCAGCATCTATATTCCCTGCTGATGCCTTGATGTAGACTCCTTTGGGAGCTTCCATGCTCAAAAACCGGGTAGGAGACTCCAATCTTAGAGACACAGCAGCCATTAGAGGAAATATTAGTGCAAGTTTCAAACACAAGGTGGCATCAAGTCAAAGAATACATAGCAAGAACATGCCTTGCATCAGAAAGCTGTTCATTTCAGATAGTGAGCTATAATTTAAATATATGCATATTGCATTTCAAGAATCTAAAAGTACAAACTTAATAAAACTGATGCTAATGTATGAAATTGCCATACTAATGTTATTCATAACGATCCTCATCAGCAATGCTTTATTAAAACATTTAGGTTAGAAGCTCCTTTACGGAAAATGAAAATTTTCCTTCAGCTTAGATCACTTCCAGATGACTCAGAAAAGCTCTTAGTCATCATCTACCACAAATAACTATGACTTTTTTCTAAGTAAACCCGTTCAGAATCCCAGTTACTTTTAGTTGTAAAAATAGCAACCATCAATTTTAAATTCCAACCACTTTCAACAGACTTTAAACATAACATTTGCAATAATGAAAGCTTGCTCCATGTTCAGTCAGTTGTCAGACACTCACCTGAGGTCTCTCAGAGGCTCTGCTTTGACCAATGGCGTCTGAACAGAGTGCTCAAAAAGTGCGCCTTGTGGGCCTAAACAATAAAACAGTGTGTTTAGATCAAATAACATATATGATCATATGTTCATATATGATTTCATACATTTTCCTAGATTTGTAGTAACTTTATTAGTTAATTCTGAAAGAATTTTGAAAGTCTATACAGACAGTAGCCTGAGCTCATGATGTAAGAGCCCTGGAGATGTGCAGTGATATATATTTGTAAGTGAATTGGACTCTAAATTGCCACAAGATGTGAATGAGTGTGTCAAAGTGTGCGCACATGGTTTTCAGGGTGTATTCTTGCTTCATGCCCAGTTTTCTCAGGGCTCTGGATTCAACACAACCCTGAACATGATATACAGTAGCTCTTAACTGACAGTGAATGAATTTAAAACATGTTACAATTTTGGACTCGAAAATAAAGTTATTTATTTATTTATATAATAAAGATTATTATAACGATTAGGTCTGTGTGAGTGTTACGAATCACAATCTTTCCTCACCGACAGCTTAACTGTTTTTGTTAGAGCTTGGCACTAAAGCACTGAACCACTGTGTCCTCTAGTATCACTTATGGGATAAATTGCATTGGTATCTAATAATATGTGATTGATGAAACCTGGGTGATGCCTGCCTGCTTAGAGTCATGAGCATGCTTAGGGCTTTCATCTGTTATTAAAGTAACATAGTGAGAATAAAAGGCTAACTAGCTCAGGGCTGTTTGGATGGTAATGCGATATTGATATACAATCCGGTGTAACAATGTGTCATGAGATATAAGATGGATATTGTTAAGGCCTGGAGCCTTGAGTCTGGCTTATTTAGTGTTTGAACTCGACTGATGGATGCTAGGAAAGAAAAACAAAACAGCCCAGCAGCGCTATTCTTTTTATGCACTGAGCAGAATACTTTAGAGTTACAATACAAGAATCCAATACTTTGGATTAGCACGTAAGGATAGTACATGATTGCA
Organism: Tachysurus vachellii; assembly: GCF_030014155.1. Classification (NCBI taxonomy): domain Eukaryota; kingdom Metazoa; phylum Chordata; class Actinopteri; order Siluriformes; family Bagridae; genus Tachysurus; species Tachysurus vachellii. The sequence continues at coordinate 14,364,460 of NC_083474.1, forward strand.
AGGATAGTACATTATAGACATTGGTAATTATATAGCTATATATCAGCTGGATGCCACCTTTCTTTCAGAAACTTTTCATGCCAGTCAAGGGCTAGAATTGTAAAGTGTGACCTCATAATTATAAGGCTGTCTGAGCCACCATCCACAAATTATGCAACCCAGTAAGGGTTCTAGAGAGAAGGTTGTCAAGGCGAACAGAAGGACTGAGTGTGTGAATGACAATAAAACAATACCATAATAAATTAAATGAATGAAGCTGTTATAATTACATGCAAAAATCAATTGTCCATAAATGACTTTTCTAAACATCTGGAAAATTCAGTAAAGTTGGTGTTAGGGTGAATTACTGGGTGCAAAGATTGATTTGACATAGCATCTGAAAGAGAGTCAGCACCATGCCAAAACTGCTGCTTTTTGAGTCCCACTGGATCATAAGTAAGATACCTATTATGAATATTTTCATTTTATTGATATGATTTATAGACTTATAATTTACAGAACTCCAGAATTTCTTGTGTTATACCAAATTACAACTGAAGCAAAGTATGTAAGAGAATACTAAAGAAGGCATTTTGACAAATGTGTGTTTAGAGGAATACATTTATTATTTTCTAACATGCTTTAAGTGGCAAATAAATTATGTAGTGTTGCAGATAGTAGATAGTACTAAATAACTGGAACTGCTGTGCAGCTTTCCCAAGAAAATAAGCTAGAAATTTTATCTAGGAACTGTGTGAAAGCCATAAAAACAACAAGACCATTGTAGAAATAAGAAATTAATATTTGTAGTCAAGTAGCATTTGATAGACCAAACTGTTCTGTTACCATGATGTTAAAAAAAATGAAGTCAGCTATAAACATGTATAACATGTACAACCTAACATCATAATATTTTAGATGAGTAGCAAAATATATGTGACTGTAATATTTAAGGTTATCAGTGCTGACTGTGATATCATGGACTGTGATGATGATAGGGAGGATGGGTACAAGTACCACATTTAGATAGATTTCTGCCTAACAGTGCATGCAAAGTACCTTTACATTTGTGTCTTTTTAAAATGACCAAAAGTACCTGTAACTCTGAGTTTCCCTGTTCCCACAACCGCTTCCTTTTCATCAGCATAAAATAGAGTCTTGTCACTTGAGCTGATTGTAAAATGTTGCCCAAAGGCCTTGGCTTGTCCTGGACCTGAGATGGAAATCACACCCACAGTTTTTAAATATAACAGTAAAAGATTTGTTTTTTTATGCATAAAAAAAAGAAACCTGCACAAAAACTTAATTAACTTAATAAATAATAAAGTTTCAGTTCATTGACACTGTATGTTGCAAATCACAATGTATTATTATAGTGTAATAACAAAATTAACTAAGTAATGTCCTTCATATGACTCACTGTATTAGTCTATTATTACTCAACTCTCTTGGGTAATGTTTAAAAAAAAGACCAAATATAGTTTAGAATTAAATAGGAAATAGGAGACTTTTAAGTAAGTATTAGCAAGATGTAGAATTGCAAAAAAAAAAAAAAAAAAATGGAAGTATATAAAAAACAACACAAAACAAAACTGGAGGACAATGAATTTGGAAGTCTTTCATACCTACAGACACACTTCCAGTTACATCTCCGTTTTCATTGCGGGCATTGAGAGTCACATTATCAGTGGAGTGCACCAATAGAGCTGAATCCTGTAAGAAACATCAGTAAAAATAGCATCAAATATAACAGTTATTTTAGTAACTGGCAAATGTGAAGCGGTGAATTATGTGCAAATGTTTTCATTTCATTACAGAAACACAGTTAAACAGGGTAAATAATTTGCATTTGTAAATTAACACATAATTCAATTAATTGGAACAGTTTTAATTTCACTGAAAGTTGTGAGGCTGTTTGTCTTCCCAAAAGAGCAAACTCTCAAATTTTAATTAAGTGTGTGCTCAAAGATAAACAGAACATGCTGAAACCATAGCTGTTTAGCCACAGGAACAAACAATAAATGTTCCCAGCTGCTAAAAGCCATAAACCCTTTTCTAAAAGCAGTGACATGAGCAGAGAGGGAAAGAGGTGAGATTAAAGGATGTACATAATCCCCTTTCTGTGTAAAGAATTGCCCCATATGCCATATACATCACTTTCTTTTCATTAAAAGTCTCTCTATAATTCCACTTTCGCATTTTTGAGACCTTTACGTAAAATCACAATGATATTTAAGTTGCCTATTTCCTGTTACAGCTATAAATTTAAAGACCTGTCTCACATGTTTCTAATTAGGTTATAAAGTCATCAAGCACATTTTCAAAACACACATGTACAGGCAGAAGTCTAATGATACCTCTCTGGAGTCAATCTCTTCAGCATAAAGTGGAAAAAGAAACTCAGACTCTCCTTCCAATCTGACCCCATCTTCTGAGACCTGGAGGTATCCCATGCCTTCCTGAAAAACATAAAATAACATCTTATACTGTTTCTGAATGAGTATGTCTTGGCTTATAGTGTGGGATAAAATGCATATTATATATAATGATTAAAAAATTATTCTTACAGTATTGAACCACATCACTCTCAGGATCCAGATTGTGAGTCCAAAATTCACCACCAGGATTATGATGAGAAGCAGGACAAACAGATAAAGGCAACGTTTCCTCCAACCATATATACCAATCTTATAGATAGAGTCAGTAGCTGGCCTTGGCACACCAGATTCATCTGTAGTTCTGATGTATTGTTCACGGACCATCTGCAGAGGAATATTAATAAAAGAAAATGTGCATTTGTATGTGTAGTGTATGCATAGTATGGGTGTTATGAGATGACATTATCTGTATCTGAAACAGGAAGAGCTCCAAATATCCATGTCTGTAACTCTATATGTGTTTCTATTTGAATTCTGTTTCTGACAGTTCCTCAACCTCGGCTGAATTACTCAAACACATAGCTTCCATTCAGAGTAAAAGCTGTTCCTTTAAGCATTCCAACAAGTCTTCAGGACAGAAGGCTTTGAGTTGATCTCTATACAGATGAAATATACATAAGTTGTTGTTTGTTAATGTTGGAGGGTTCAGAGTGTGCTGTAAGTGCAAAATCAATTTCTCCTTGGGGCATATCATACCATTTCATTATTTATTATTTTACAAAAACTGCATGCCCGGTTATTTTATATTTTATATTCAGAAGAATGACCCAAAAAAACCAGACATCATTTTATCAGATTATCATTTTCCAGACATGCAGCAACTTGCTCTCCTTATAGGAGGTCTCCAAGGGCTATTTGGACCTGGTGTGTGATATTTTAAAATTAGAAATAAATCTCTGTAGAAAGGTGTGTTGCCAGAAGCATGGCAGCACTTGTACAAAAAGCTATTTGGAAGAAATTTATTTAGCTGTTGTACCTGAAGAAACCATTTTATTCATCAAATACTGAAGGCAAATGGTTCAACCGCTCATAGAACTTTTAATAGTTCCCCCAAAGGGACAACCCAGAGAACCCTTAAGGTTTATGGATTTTGTCTGAGTGTATCTGTGTTTTGCTTCTATAAATTAGTCATTTTGTGTTTTGAACTTGCACAGTGGGGAGTGGTGTCATGACTTGGGCTTGCATGGCTGCTCACTAATCTGTATTGATGATGTAAATCATTTATTGATGATGTAACTGAATTCAGAAGTCTACAGAAATGTTCTGCCTGCCAGTTCAGAGATAAATGAATCTAATAAGGAGAAACTTTATCATGCATCAAAACAATAACCCAAAGCACACTGCCAACTGCCAAGTCAACAGGCGACTTCAACAGGGGAAAAAGTGGAGGGTTTTAGACTGGTTGAGTCAATCACCAGACCTTAAAACAATTGAGCAGCATTTCATCTGCTGAAGAGTAAACTGAAGGGAGAACCCCCTTAAAACAACCCAAAAAAAAAACTGTGGTACATGCCTAGAAAAGCATGAGAAAAGAAGAACGCAACAGTTTGATAATGTCAGTATGTCACCAGCTTGATGCAGCTTTGGCTGGATATTAGCTTTGGCAAGCAAAAATATGAAGTGTTATTTATTTATTTATTTATTTATTTATTAAGGGTATCTGTTCATATACGTCTGCTTATTTTAAAATGAGGTGGTCTGTCAAAATCAAATTTTATTTGTCATATACCCAGGTCACATATAGCTTGCATTTGTCACTTACAGTTTAACACATTTAGTAAATATCAGCAAATTAAAGCTAAAAATCTGATCAAATATTGTATATCCTTTGATATTCATTGTTTCAAATATATTTGATCTCAGATGTCTTCAATGGTTAACATAAACAAAAGAACTGGCCTTTGCATTCCAAAACTTTGGGTGGATATATATTCATAAACACATCCTACCAGTCAAAAATTTGGGCACACTTGGTCATATAATAAATACCACATATGGAAATGTTAAATCAATTCTATTTCATATGTTTAATTCTTATCTTTAATAGTCCTATTTTCTCCTTTTCTCTTAAACTTCCCAAATACATTTCCTTAAGTTATATATAAAAAGTATTTGTTTAATAAATAATTACACTGAATAAAAACTGTGTTATAACAAAATATCTTCGGTATTGTGTGTTCTAACTTTTGACTGGTCATGCACGTATATGTTTATTATTTATTATGTTTATCTGTGTTTTCCACCTTCAGGATTATTATAGTTTCTAATTCTGTTGTGTGCAGACATGTGAGCTTTAGACAACTGCCCATGTTTTTAAATATAAAATTATCTAAAATTATTCTATCTGTAGAATCTATTTACCTATCTAGTACACATTATTAAAGAAATAATACATGGATGTCCAATGTAGATGAAATTTGTAGTGTTAGTGTTTCTTTATTAAAACATTTATATGAGTGAAGCAATATGAAAAATATTTGGTAATTTAAGTGAGTAGTGAAATATGTGCACTATTTCAAACAATGACATTCATTCATTCATTCATTCATTTTCTAGCGCTTATCCGAACTACCTCAGGTCAAGGGGAGCCTGTGCCTATCTCAGGCGTCATCGGGCATCAAGGCAGGATACACCCTGGACGGAGTGCCAACCCATCGCAGGGCACACACACACACTCATTCACTCACACACTCACACACTACAGACAATTTTCCAGAGATGCCAATCAACCTACCATGCATGTCTTTGGACCGGGGGAGGAAACCGGAGTACCCGGAGGAAACCCCCGAGGCACAGGGAGAACATGCAAACTCCACACACACAAGGCGGAGGCAGGAATCGAACCCCGACCCTGGAGGTGTGAGGTGAACGTGCTAACCACCAAGCCACCGTGCCCCCCCAAACAATGACATTGTGTCTGATAATTAACACATTCATATGTAGAGAATCTAGTTAAGTTTCATGTAATGAAAACAGAATTTCTTTGCTTAGACATTTTGAGTCAATAAAAGTGGTCAGTATGGTGTTGACCATATGCACATGAATTGACCAACTCATGAGAAAATGCCTTTTTTTGCACTGTAAGTGGGAGTTTTATAATTAACAACAATTATCAGATTCAGCAAAAATGTTGCTACTTTTAGTCGTCCCAACATTTTTCAAAAGGTTTTGTAGAAACTTCCTGACTTTTTGGAACGTCTCCTTCCCTCTGGAAATCTCAATAAACACATTTTTCACCATCAGCGTTTAAACTGTAAACCCATAATTCTCTTGTGACAGGAACAGATGCTTTATCAGTCTTCCTTCATAACAGAAATTGGTTCTTTACAGCCTAAATGTTTGCAGTCTGTCTTCCCCAGTTTAACTGCTAGTAGAGATGTTTTAGAGGGGACAATACCTGTTATCAAGTAAATGAGCACAGAAAACTGCATATCTGGCTATTCTAGACAACACAGGAAACGAATTCCACTAGCACACTGGATATGAAATATCTCTCCTAACCAGAATCCAGACTCTCCTCAGGATCTGTCAAACATGCTTTACATACCCAGCAATGATAAATACGTTCTTTTTCACAATACACACAAAAAAGGATCTCCTCAGGGAGAGGACCATCTGCAATAAACAAACCACTCAACCAATTGCCAAGAAATTGCCTTCCTCTGTACCATATCACAATTGTAAAAGTTTTTTAATAGGCATGAAACAATGTTCTAAGGTCTAAAATGAAAGCACTTTGGTGTGGAAAAAAAATTAAGCAGGACTGGAACCTACAAATTTAAAACTAACCTTACCATGGTAACATATCCAAACATTGCTTTGTTTTGGACTTCAGGTTCTCACTTTTTCCATTTTTTCCTCAGAGCTTAATAAATGGATATCCCCTTGTATATGCAAATAGATCAAATTCACATTATCCAACTCCAACATCTGAGTATATTCCCTAACCCAGTTTAAAAACAAAGCAAACAACATGCTGTTTCTATCCCTCGATCATGGATTTTCCATTAAAATTTCCTTCTTATGTGCTTTCTACTTCTTCACTCCATTGTAGCTGCCAAGACAAGAACATTATAACACCCACTACACACTGTCGTCTGAAAAACTAAGTCCTATCATTAATTGAGATTCCAGACTTCTTGTGGTGTAAAAGCCTGACCTGATGAAATACCATGAAGGCTTGTGGAGATTTAAATTGCTCTCGCCCATGTGGAGCTGTTGGAGGATACTAGTAATGAGAAGAGAAAACTGCACTCAATAGAGAGTGAGATAAGTGCTAATGGAAAGAAACAGAGGGTAAACAGCAAGCTCCATGAAGTTTCTACCCCCCTTGGTTTAATCATGTCTGCATAACTCCACTACACTGTAATGCCAAAAGCCGCTAAAAATAGTCAGTTAGACTGGTCTCCTAATGCTGAAGGAAACTAAACAACATATACAGTAGAAAGTGTTTACAGTAATGTCTAGTGAATTGGGCACACATAAAGTAAATGCACTATTTGCCATTTATGGTAACAAAGCTCACTAGAGGAAGAAGGAAAAAAATCATTAATATTTAAACACTACTTATATTTAAACACATGCATTAATAAATGTACTCAAAAAAGAAATCCAAGACAGATATAATTTTCAGCTAAGCACTGTCGCATGAGCCAAACCAGACAATGAAACACTATTTTATAGCCACACTAAGTATAAGAAGAAGAGAAAAATGGAACCGTTGCTTACCCTTGCTACTGTGCTGTGCACTGACACACAGCCTGGTTGTCCTCTGTGCAGCGGCAGCAGCAACACAGGAATCCCTGCACTCGTCTGTCCGTCAAGCCCTCAGCAGCTGCCTCTCATAAATCTGATTCTGGATCAGCTCCAGCCAAACATGAAGAGAAGCAACTCACCCCCACTTCCTCCTCTCAACATTCTCCTCTCCGATTACGAATCAGTTTCTTATAGCTATACAACAGCTCAACAGAGGACCATTTCAGTATCGTGTGCTGTCAGTACTGAAACTGTTTGTGAGTTGCTCTAGAGGAGAGTGGAAAAAGAGGGAAAAGAACAGTCAGATACATTCCCCTGTTCTGGCTCAGACACATCTGGGAGTCACTCTCTAAGCATGAGTTCTGGTTCAGCAAGTGAAGTTTGTGCATCTCTAATAAGAGTCTGGTCTTCCAAATAGCCTGAGAAAAGAGCCAGCCCACTGGGAGAGCTGGTGAATGACGAGACAGGTCATTCTAAAACTAGTGGGTATATTAATAGAAATGTGTGCATCAGGGATAGTATTGGTGGCTTCAGGCGGGTTGTTATGCAGAGGGTGTCTTTGTGTTGTCTTTCATGCAGGAGTCTGAATTTTCTTTCCCACACACTGTCAAAACTGTTGCAGCACTTTGAAAGAAAAGTTTGTCAGATGAAAAAAAAAATACATACTAGATGAAGGCTTATAGCATGAGAAGGCTAAACCATGCATAAACTAAGATGTGTTAAGTCCATTCAATTGAATTGAAGTAATGCTGAACACAATCATCAGTTTATTTTTTTGTAGGTGGCAGGGTAGTGTTATAACAACCCTAAAGCTCCAGGGTCCATTTATCTATACTGAGTTCAGGTTACTCTCTGTGTAGAGTTTCACATGATATTCATTATGTCCATGTGGGTCTATGTGGGCTCCTCCTGGCCATCCAGTCTCTCACCTCCAGAAAACATGACTCTAAATTGCCTCTATGTGTGAATGAGGATGTGCCTTGTGAACTGCTGTCCCATCCAAGGGTGTATTCCTGCCTCCCGTTCAGTTTTCCCAAGATAGAATCCACCACAACCCGGAAAATTATAAAGCAGCTACTGAAAATGAATGAATATCTATAAAGCTATAAACAAGAAAATAATTGTTTGATTATTTTTATAATTCCTTGTTTTTATTATTTTTAATAAAACAGTCAGCAGTCTAAGCAGCCCAGACTTCCCTCTCCCCAGACACTTCCTCCAGCTTTTGCGGGGGAATACCGAGGCGTTCCCAGGCCAGCCGAGAGACATAGTCCCTCCAGCGTGTCCTAGGTCTTCCCCCGGGCCTCCTCCCAGTTGGACATGCCCGGAACACCTCCCCAGGGAGGCATCCAGGAGGCATCCGGAACAGATGCCCGAGCCACCTTAGCTGACTCCTCTCGATGTGGAGGAGCAGCGGCTCTACTCTGAGTTCCTCCCGAGTGAACGAGCTCCTCACCCTATCTCTAAGGGAGCGCCCAGCCACCCTGCGGAGGAAACTCATTTCGGCCACCTGTATCCGGGATCTTGTCCTTTCGGCCATGACCCAAAGCTCATGACCATAGGTGAGGGTAGGAACGTAGATCGACTGGTAAATAATAAATTTAAATTTCTTAACTTAAATTTCTATAAACTTCACTTAAATTTCTTCACCACAACAGACCGGTATATCGACCGCATCACTGCAGGCGATCCACCGCTCCATCCTTCCCTCACTCGTGAACAAGACCCCAAGATACTTAAACTCCTCCACTTGAGGCAGGAGCTCTCCACCAACCTGAAGCATGCATGTGGTGCATGTGGTGGAGTGTGCATCCCGTGAAAGCTTTTCCAGAAAGACTGGAGGTACTGCTGTGCAATGACAAGTGGAAGAGTTTAAAACATCAATCAATAGTTGACTATACACATTATTCTCTCAGACTCAGTCAGTGGTACCCAGACCCCCAGGCCTGGGGCAGAAGGAACAATTGAAGGCCTTGGCTGCAAGCTTTATTTTTCAGTATTGTCTGTAAGTTATACAGACAGTGTTTACGGGACTCTGACATTCAGCAGTCAACCGCAGCCTGCAGCTAAACATAACAAATACACTCAGAAATCCTAATGAGGACCTTTTAGACCAAAAATCCTCTAGATTTCAACACTAACTCTCAAAAGTTAAAAAGCTATTTACATGTATATAATATGTTGTATAAAGATGCCACTGATGCACACAGTTTATTAATGATGATTATAACTTAAAATACATTATTTCAACTTTTTATTTTAGTTCTTCTTCTTCTTTCTTTCTTTCTTTTTTAGAAATAATAGAGTTTAGTTCCTATACATTTGTGTGATTATTCCTATATTTGAATTAGTAAGTAACAAATGAATGTAATGATTATAGTAAAAATTTGCTTTTATTGGGTCCAAAACTAATTACAATTATTCAAAACAGTTAGACCTACCTATGACACCTATAAAATGCCATCATTGATGCTAAACCTATGTAAACCTATAACATTTAGAGTGATGGTATGGTGTTAAGAATGACCATAATGGCAGAGTTATTTATATTTTCTCAGACCTTTAATTAAAAATATTATCCTTTTAAATTAATAATTTCACTGCTTAGAGGGCTTTTGTTACAACCACTAGCAATACTATGACATCATAAATGTGTTTATGGTCGCCTGTTTATTCTTACCCTCAGCCACAGCTTGTTTCTTACCATTATGTGACTACTACATAGCAGAAGTACACTGAGATACAAAGGTCATGTTTAAATAAGTCACAAACAGCCTAAGTCAAAAAATATGTTACTGACTCAGAGTATCAAGTAGTACCAATTCAGTATGAACCTTTAAATAGTATAGTAGCTTTCTGTCAGTTGTAACAAAAGGCTTACGCTTATGCTTATACTGATCATGTAGGCCAAATTCTTCATTTATGTAAAGTGTAAACGCTATATAGTGATAATAGTCTAGTAGAAATTTAAGCATCACCCCAGTCAATGAATCTATACCTATATTACAGTATTATAGTCAGATTAACTTGAAGTATGTCCATCTTTCACCTAATGCGCAAATGTTGATGCGAAGCAAACATGTGCAATGGTGCAAAATGTAGCTTATTAAAAAGGTAAGCTAGTGGGCTGGGGCTTCTCATTAATGGCAAAAACATGAGTGCTGTAGAATTTCTGTGTTTTTAGCAATTTTTAAAAAGTTTTTCCAAAACATTTCCCTACAGGTGCATAAATATAATATTATGTGACTTTTTATTTCAAGAAAAAGCTCTTCAGCTATTCAGTAAAAGCAATTCTGTACAAAATAATGTGAAAGACTTATTTATTTAATTAGCTCAAATGTTTGTGATAAGTCACTTTATATCAGTTTGGCCAGATATTAATTATCATTTCTAATATATTTAAAGAATTTGTTGTTACAGTCTTTGTTTACTGAAAAAGATTTTAATTATTTAATAAAGAAATTTACCAATATTCTAATCAGGAATCAACTGGGCTTTAATTAGAAATATATCATGCTGTAGTCTGAGAATGAAACAGGAGAATTCCCAGATGGTACATCAGTCTGTCACAGGGCATCACACACACGTTCACAGCTAGTGGCAGTTATTATTTGAAATTAATCAGCATTTGTTTGGACAGGGAGAGGAAAAATGGGAACCTAGAGGAAACCCAGTGGACATGGGAAGAACATGTGAGACACCACACACAATAACCTGAGCTCAGAATTTAACCAATGACCCTGGTTTAAGCTGTGTGTGTAATCAGGATTATTTTACATTTACAGCATTTTGGCAGACGCCTTTATCCAGACTGACTTACATTATCTCATTTTTTAATGCAATTGAGGGTTAAGGGCCTTGCTCAGGGGCCCAACAGTGGCAGCTTGGTGGACCTGGGATCAAACTCACAACCTTCTGATTGGTAGCCCAACACCACAACCACTAGACTACCACACACCCTACTATGGGATTGATATATTTTTATATATATGAGACAAGAAGGGGGGGGCACGGTGGCTTAGTGGTTAGCACGTTTGCCTCACACCTCCAGGGTTGGGGGTTCGATTCCCACCTCCGCCTTGTGTGTGTGGAGTTTGCATGTTCTCCCCGTGCCTCTGGGGTTTCCTCCGGGTACTCCGGTTTCCTCCCCCGGTCCAAAGACATGCATGGTAGGTTCATTGGCATCTCTGGAAAATTGTCCGTAGTGTGTGATTGCGTGAGTGAATGAGAGTGTGTGTGTGTGTGTGCCCTGCGATGGGTTGGCACTCCGTCCAGGGTGTATCCTGCCTTGATGCCCAATGACGCCTGAGATAGGCACAGGCTCCCCGTGACCCGAGGTAGTTCGGATAAGCGGTAGAAAATGAGTGAGTGAGTGAGACAAGAAGCAAAAGACAGCAGTTGTGATATATATATATATATATATATACTGTTGTAACTGGAATCTGCTGAAGCTACTCTCACACCCCCTATTACCACTGTTTGTGTAGTATATATGTATATATATATATATATATATATATATATATATATATATATATATATACATATATACTACACAAACAGTGGTAATAGGGGGTGTGAGAGTAGCTTCAGCAGATTCCAGTTACAACATTAAAGGTCTCTGCACACACACATGTAGTCCCAGGTACAGCTAAGACACTGTGCAAAACCATCAAACCCAAAATCTACATTATAACAAATAAAAGAAAACCATAAAAAAGTATCAGAAGTTGCATAGCGCCTCTGTGTTTTCTTATTTTGACGCTGTAGTTGCAGAGTGGTCACGTGATTCGTGTCACGTGATATGTTTCCGCATCAGCTGTTCATTCTGAATCGCAAGATGGCGATATTCAGTGTTTATGTTGTCAACAAGGCCGGTGGACTTATTTACCAATATGACAATTATGTTCCTCGATCAGAAGTGGAGAAAACGTTTAGCTTTCCACTTGATATAGTACTCAAGATTCATGACGAGAAGGCGGTGGTTTCATTTGGCCAGCGGGATGGAATCCGAGGTCGGCTATGAGCAGATGCTAACAGGCTAATTTAGCTGTGTATCTTTATATTTATTGCTAACAGGCTAACTTAGATGTATATTCATGTGTTTATTGCTAACAGGCTAACTTAGCTGTCTGTGTTTATTGCTAACAGGCTAACTTAGCTGTCTGTGTTTATTGCTAACAGGCTAACTTAGCTGTCTGTGTTTATTGCTAACAGGCTAACTTAGCTGTCTGTGTTTATTGCTAACAGGCTAACTTAGCTGTCTGTGTTTATTGCTAACAGGCTAACTTAGCTGTCTGTGTTTATTGCTAACAGGCTAACTTAGCTGTCTGTGTTTATTGCTAACAGGCTAACTTAGCTGTCTGTGTTTATTGCTAACAGGCTAACTTAGCTGTCTGTGTTTATTGCTAACAGGCTAACTTAGCTGTCTGTGTTTATTGCTAACAGGCTAACTTAGCTGTCTGTGTTTATTGCTAACAGGCTAACTTAGCTGTCTGTGTTTATTGCTAACAGGCTAACTTAGCTGTCTGTGTTTATTGCTAACAGGCTAACTTAGCTGTATATTCATGTGTTTATTGCTAACAGGCTAACTTAGCTGTATATCTGTGTTTATTGCTAACAGGTTAACTTAGCTGTAAATCTATGACTTTTAATTGTCATCCACTTGTACTTTTCGGTCAAACAGATTGTAAGTGCAGGTATGAATTACTATTATTTTTTGTCGTCTTGTTTCTCCTGTAGTTGGTCATGCTGTGCTTTCTATCAATGGGGTGGATGTGAATGGCAAATACACAGCAGAGGGGAAGGAAATACTGGAATACTTGAAGGATCCATCAAACTATCCTGTTTCTATCCGGTTTGGCCGAGCACGACTAACTTCCAACGAGAAACTCATGCTGGCTTCAATGTTCCACTCGTAAGCACATTTAATTATCATACAAGATGTTCTATTTCCAGTCAAGACATGGTAAACTTTAAATACTGTTGTTGCAAAGTCTCAGTTTTTACTTACACTGAACCTGTTTGTAGGCTATTTGCCATTGGGTCACAGCTGTCTCCTGAGGCCGGCAGCTCGGGTATCGAAATGCTGGAGACGGATGTGTTTAAATTACACTGCTTTCAGACACTCACAGGTAAGCTTAATGCACTATATGTGTAAACATATGTACAGCATGTAATATAGATATAGGTATATATGTACAGTACAGTAAATAAATATAAAGGCTAAAGTAAATGGTTCTAAGGCTATGGCATTGAAAATAATGTGCAGACACTTTTGTAAAGGAATAAGTAGAAGGTTATAAGTTTATGGCATTAAAAAAGTGCAAGCTGAATAAGAATATAGGTACAACATAAATAAAATAGTGCAGATGTACGTAAGGCACAATATAGAGAATGAGGAGTATAAAAAGGCAGTAAAGTGTTTGAAGTGCATGGCATATAATTGAAATAAACGTAAATCGTTCTAGATGAGGTTGTCTGCAAAATGCCATTAAATGTACATATTAAATAAGTAAGGAATAAAATACATGGGAGTGTGGTGTAGGAAAATAGTTTATATAGTCATGTATAAATCATCCTCCAGCCCATTATAAGTGCCAGTTTTTTAACAACAGAAAGGATGTTCTATGTGTAACATTTGTTTACTGGACTGTTTCTCAACCCAGTACCAACACATCTATGTCACACATCTAGCACATCTGTGTCACTGCTATTTGAGATTTACCAAACACCCTAAAAAAATCTGTTTAATAGTGTTTCCTTTTCTCAGACAGATGGGGTAGAGGAGTTCTGACAAATTATTAATAATAATAGTTAATATAAATAATTTAGACTCAGTGTCACTTTCACAGGGATCAAGTTCATCGTGCTAGCAGACCCTCGCCAGTCTGGTGTTGATGCGCTCCTAAGAAAGATCTATGAAATCTATTCAGACTTTGCCTTAAAGAATCCTTTCTACTCCCTGGAGATGCCCATCAGGTTGGTGCTTTAGGGTTACATATGTAGTTTATTCTTTGGCATTGCCATTATCATCCAAAAGCAGTATTTATGAATATCGTTTCATTTTATTTCAGATGTGAACTCTTTGACCAAAATCTAAAGAGTGCTCTGGAAGTTGCAGAGAAGGCTGGTACTTTTGGGACAGGTTCATGAGCAGAAGATCTACATGTTTGATGTAACACTGTTTAGGTTCGACAACCAACTGTATATAATATGGATTGTTTCCTGTTATGTGGAATACCCAAAACATCTTTGGAAAAAAGCTGGATAAACCAGATGTGTGTTAATGGATTAAGTCAGTGGGAGCAGTTACAGCAAATGGACCAGATTTTTTGGAATGGCAGAAACAAAGTACTTATTTATTGGTAAAAAAAAAAAAAAAAAACCGTCTTGTGTTTCTAGCACCATACTGTACAATATGTTCAAACATTTTCTGTTCTAAGTTACCATGCCTTCATAAGTAAGGATTCCACAGTAAGATTAGAAATCAAACTTCAAAATCTGGTGTTTAAAATCTTTATTTAATATAAATGTTTTCATTGTTTTATTGAAAAACTTTCAGTTACATAACACCACATACAACATTATAGTAACAATAAAGAGGTAGAACCATGTTAAAATGCCTCAATTCAGTTGGAGTTGTAAAGCCTCTTTCGCAGTTATCTAAATGACAAGTTAGTCATGACATGCTGGAAGTGGTTTTGACTTGAAACTTGGAATGACTGAATACATGTTAATAATAAAATACCTTTTCACATGAAGTTTGTTCTTTATCAAAATACTGATTTTATAATTACATCTCCAAAACTATTCACTATGGGTTAAAAGTAGAAAAGTTATTTAGAGGATTAAATGCAAATTATACATACAATTATGCATCCTCCTACAATCTGTTCAAAGGAATGCTTTTTTTTCCCCATTGTAAGCCCTTAATTTGCTATTAAACAAAGTGTGTATATAAACGTTGACATGGTGTTTAAATGTATTTGTTTTTTCCAGTTGCCTCAGATGAGAGCATGTTTCCCTAAAGCTAAGAACCTTTAAAATAATCTTTGTTTAAAAAAAAAGTCTTTTAAGACTACCCCATAACCAATTTCCTCAGATGATACAATTTTTTGTTTTACAATACTAGCATAAAACATTAAACTGTACTTACAGTTTAACAAAACACTTTACATTGAACATACTGGTGCTGTTCAGGTTTATGGAGCTCATGTGTTGGAAAAACCAGAGCTTTTAACAACAAAGTGAGTTTTATAATCAAGACAAGCTCCAGTATCATCAAAGATCAATCAGTCTTCTTCAGAGAACGTCCCATCTTGGTCTGGATGTTACGAAGAAGGAAAAAGCTAACTGTAGTGATGACGCAGGTTACTTCTGCGACCCAGAATGCTGTACCCCAGCCATAGTGTTTTGCGATAGTGCTAAATGGCAACCCAGACAGAAAACCTCCAACTGGAAAGAAAACAAAACCACCAACACATCTTTAAAATGTTTTTGCCAAAATATGCATTAGCTATTAGTTTAATATGAGATATTTTTATAAAAGAAAATATTAGAGTTCAGGCCCCATGAGTGTCATTTACATTTTAGTAGTATCATTGCAAGATCTTACCATTTGCCATCAAGGCTACAATTGCATGTGATGTTCCGCAGTAGTTGGAAGGAGCGCTCTCATTAGCAATGACTCCAAATAGAGCGATTGGTCCATAAGAAGAAAAGCCAAAAACAGCACCCAGAGCGAGAATCCAAACCTGTGTGGTAGTTTAAACAAGTCAAATGTTACTAAAGTTTTCCATATTGGCTGAATTAATTAAAGAACTTCATGTTTCAGACTAAATAAGTTATGAAGCAAGTAAGTGTAAGTCCTATATGTCAAATATGATGAGGTGGGAAATAATATCAGTCCAATTTGCAAAACCACAAATGCAGCATTACACATATACTGATTTATGCATTTTCAGAACATGATGGTCGTAGAAATATAATCTCTGTTTTAAATGACTGAAAATGTCCTAAACTTACATTTGAGCTTTCCTGAGTGACAGTGGTTCGGAAGAGATACATGGAGACATACATTCCTGCCATCATTGCCAGTAGAAGACCATGCCGTGGATTACCGTATGCACGCAGTCCTTGCTGGAGATTACAAAAAAAATACAGAACACTTTTCTTCTAGACTATTTTTAATAATAATGTCTCAGCCTGAAAATCTGTACTCACCCGTGCTACAGCCCTGTCTGACAGATATCCAGCAACTAAGCTGCCCACCAACCCTCCAATCTCCAAGGCACTCATGTAAGAACTGCCTGTGAAAAAGTCAGATTCATGTCACACTTCAAGCTACGAAACCTTAATATCAGGGCTGTGTTCTCATGTTAAAATATAGTATGGCAAATATTTTGATTCTTGCAAATACAGCAGTTGAAAAATATCTTTAAAAAGTCTGAATGTTCTGAATATTTTAAGTAAAGTAGATGCCTCAATAAACCAATCCACAGTACCCATCAATGCTGACTGGCCCTTGTCCTGGATGAGGAAGAGCTGTCCCCAGTCTGTGCAAGCAGTCTTTACTCCAAACACTACCAGGTAGCCAAATGACAATACCCACAAATACGGTGACAGAAGGAACTCCTTCAAGGTGCTCTCATTCATATTAGAGGCTGAAATCAGACAAAAATGATGTTTTTTTATAAAACATATGACTGAAAGTTTAAAACAGAATTAAGTACAGAATCTCAGTACTGAGGAACTAAAAACCTCTTTAATTGAAACTTGTTTCAGAATACAAACTTCAACTTAGACTACAACCACTGGGCTTTGTCTTATGACATGAGACTATTAAGTAATCAACTCAACTATTAGAAGTAATTCTAATTTTTATCCCAGAGTTGTTGTTAAACATCACCGAATCAGACTCCGAATCAGATCTCATATTAGTAGTCCCATTAACAAAAAGATGAATAATTCAGAATTGGAGCTAGATTAACAAACAGGAAAAGGAGGAGAAGAAGACTAAGGCATTCTTTAAAGCATTAAATGTTAATGAGAGAGATACATTTCCATAGACGTTCACTATGGAGTAATGTTCTGGGATAGATTGCTGTCTTGGTACAAAAAAAAAACACAGCAGAATTTTGCTTGCAGTAAGATGACATGCTACAGATGAAGTATTCCAGTGGATGCAATGGGTCTAAATCTAAGAAGTGACTTTTTGCTAAATTCTGTATGCGACCGAAGTGATTCTTAGAAACGGTTTATACTTTTGACAATAAGCTGATCACAGTGAGGAGTAACCAAGCAAGGTTTGAATTAAACTCTGGCAAAAACAAAGATCTGTTTTGATACAGCTTCTATGAGTGAGTATATTTTACTACCGTGACCTTCAACGGACTAACTCTGATCTATTACACAGATTCCAGTGCTGTCCATGTTTACCTCACATGAGGGATACACTGGTACAGAGTCAATTACTCAAGTGTCCAAGAGCAGGCATTTTTCTCATTGAAAAAACAAACAAAAAGAAAATAGTCTATAAAATCTTTCAGTCACCTTCATATTTTTTCTAACGTATCAAGTATCAGGAAGTGGCCATGTTCTGGTGGCAAGCTGCTCTTATCAACTGATTTCTACTAAAAGCTTGTAAAGATTAGAAATGCCCTAAATCAGCAAAAACTGGAACACTGCAAGCAAAGCACACTAACACATATTGTTTGTGTGTTATATAAACAGACAAACATGATCAAACCTGCTTTGCCTTTCTTTGCGTTAATCTCTATACTGGGCAGTCCAACGTCTTTAGGCTCGTTCTGGATCACCAGTAGACAGACGACTGATATGACAACACAAGTCAGGCCTGAGATGGATAGAGTAGACCTCCAGCTGTAGTTGTCAGCCAGAAGCGTGACAATGATTGGCCCCAGTCCACCAGCTAGGTTCATACTGCAGGACAGCACTGCCCACCACGTCCCAAACTGAGAGGGCTCAAACCACTGAGGAGATGAATACAGAGTTATTCATGGGAAATTCAATCATTCCTTTAAAGTCATACTCATAAATGGTTGTCAAGAGCACCATAGCTTTTGGTACATTGAACAAGAAAAGCATTCAAATTTTTACACTGGCTAAAGCTCCAGGTAATTAACCTTATGCGTTAAACTAACTGGTAATTTCACCCACCATGCATTTTGCATGTACAGTATACTGTTACTAATAGTTACAAATTTGTTGCTATAGACAACACACATGCTACCATGTCAGTGTCCCTGCTGTGCTAAAAACGATCAACCACATACTGTAAATAATATCTGAGCAGTGGTGAACATGTTCCATTTATTAATAGAGTAGAGAGAGGACTGTCAAGCTGTGTATAGTAACGGTGTAGTCCATTGCCACTGTCTCCATATGTACTGTGCTCCTAACATTACTCCAACAACTTTATCTACATTGAAACATGGAGGTATGGTATAGATCAGTGGTGTCCAATCTCATCCGGAAAGGGCTGGTGTGGGTGCAGGTTTTCATTCCAACCATTCCAGCCGGTGTGGATTCTTCTTGGTTGGACTGAAAACCTGCACCCACACCGGCCCTTTCCGGATAAGATTGGACACCGCTGGTATAGATAGTAATCTTTTATTTATTTTTGCATGTGAACCCTACCACTATGCCCCACCTGTTCTAATGCCTGTATGTTTAAGATTTTCTTTTAAAAATGTTGGCCAACATTCATAACAATAAAAAAACAAACACAACAAAGCTACACTTGAGATAAATCATACACAAAATTCCAGGCCAAAATAATCATCGCTAAGGAAGTGTTTATCATCTTATGATGAAAGACAAAAAATATAAATAGTGCACCTTCTAATTGTATCTCTGTTTGTATATGTTTAGAACACATTTTCTATTCACAGGATAATAGATTTGTATTTGTTTCATCCCTGTGTATAACAACAGATGGGCTACATTTAGTTTTAATAACTTGGATGTCCAATGGGGATAGTCCATAGAGTCCCAATGGAAATCTCTCTCTCTCATTTTCTACCGCTTATCCGAACTACTCGGGTCATTGGGAGCCTGTGCCTATCTCAGGCGTCATCGGCAGGATACACACGGCATCAAGGCAGGATACACCCTGGACGGAGTGCCAACCCATCGCAGGGCACACACACTCTCATTCACGCAATCACACACTACGGACAATTTTCCAGAGATGCCAATCAACCTACCATGCATGTCTTTGGACCAGGGGAGGAAACCGGAGTACCCGGAGGAAACCCCCGAGGCACGGGAGAACATGCAAACTCCACACACACAAGGCAGAGGTGGGAATCGAACCCCCAACCCTGGAGGTGTGAGGCGAACCTGCTAACCACTAAGCCACCATGCCCCCCCAATGGAAATCTATGGGATGAAAATTCTTCTCAATAATAAAAAAATTGACTAAGGTAGAAACCCCAATACTTTTCTTGTGATGGGCCCCAAGATTTCTACTGAGGCCCTGCCTATTGTAGGTTTGCATGATAAAATTAATATGCCATTACATACATGGTGAGTTAAGTACCTACATACAATTATCATACTTTTTAAGATTCTGATGCAGCCACAGCAGAGCAGTTTTAGCAGTTTATTACTGATAATAAGTCTATAGCTCCATTAAGTCCATACCTTACGAAGCACTTTTCCACATGGCGGCCATCCAAATCCCTGGCCAAGTCCATTCAGGAACCAGAGCCCAGAGAACATGGCCACAGTGGAGGACTGTGAGAACAGAATGTTGATGCCACCCACCATGAAAAGACCACTGGAGAAAAGCCATCGTGCACTTATCTGATCGGAGAGCACCCCACTAATGAACTTGCTGATAGCATAGGCCAGAGACTGGCTGCTGGTGATAAGACCTGCGACATTCAAAGGTAAAACAAAGCATTCTTTATGCTGGTGTGGAGAGTCATTATATTTCATAGGAGAATATGAGACAGGATATGAGAAAATGATGTCATCTCTCATTTCAGGTTGGCTTAACTGATGTCAACTTTTGTTTTAAGATAATCAGAAGTACCGAACATACAACATGCACAACTACAACAAAGCCAAAGGTTGGAGATTTATTGTGTTGGTGGAAAATGGAAAGTTAACCCCACTCTCAACTTACTACAGGCTTATTAGGTAAAGGTTACTAGATAATTGCGGATCTACTCAATCTGAGAACGATAAGATGCATACAACATTAGTGTAAGAATAACTAGTTCGATAAAATTATGTGCTCCTACCCAAGTCATCTTTATCCAACTTGATCTCTTGCATTATTGAAGGCATTACAAAGGAGAAGGTCTTTCTGTTGAAGTAATACAGTGTATAGCCCACAAACATGGCAAGGAAAATAGTAGTCCGGTAGTAGCCATATCCAGACTTCGCCATAGTGCTTTTGAATTATCCAGCAACAATGACAAATGAGCCTTCAGAACTGTTTCTAGCCAAATACAAATGTTAGTGGTCAACACGTTCAGCACACAGAGATGAACTTTGCATCAGGATCCACTGAGCACTGCAGAATGCACTGGAATGATGAAGAGAAAAGGTTGTAATCAATAGAGGTTAATGGTCAACCTGGAGGTATACTGTCTCACTCGGAGGATGGATTCTGAAATATATCCTTAGTCATATCAGACATAACATGAATGTAGCACGAATGCGCTATTTCCTACACACTCTCACCTCTTCCCAGTTCTACATCTTGCGCAGTGAAATGCTGTCCGATTTAAGTGCAGGTTTAAAGTTCAACATGGAATCGTATTAACAATAAGCTACAGCTCAGGAGCTTAATGATTTACTTTGGGGTCCAGTCTTGCTATGAGATAGGCCTGATCTCTGGGGCGTGAACAGACCAGCAAGTCAGGTTGGCTTTAAAGGTCGTAGTTTGTCCTGGTGGAATGTTTTAAGGCTGTAGCTAATCTTAGCTGCTTGCTTCTTCTGTTTTACTGATGATATTTACATGACTGAGCTCATGCACACACTCACTCATGCACTTAAATGCAAAATTCAGTCAGGTTTTTTTTTTCTTGCAATTTTTTTATTTTATTTATTTATTTATTCATTTATTTTTACAAAAAGGTAATTACAAAGATTAATATGCAGGTTGTTCAGAGTGGGTTTTACCTTTAATGGTAGGACACGTGACAAATTGTATGTGATACAAATGACTGTGATTGTGCATAAAATGAGATAATGTCTAAAGTTAATCTACTTCAAGACGTTTCACGCATGTATCACGTTTCGCGTGTCAAAAAATCACCACACCTATTATGCAAAGGACTGCCAGCAACGACACATGGTTGCATCTAATGAATTATATTATAAATACATAATGTTTAAAAAAAACAAAACAAAAACAAAACCAAACCTCTTACACCCAGATAATAGTTTAGGAATCGAATACTTCCGGGAAGTAAAATTTACCTCAAAAGCAGACATTTTGTACCCTAAAACTCCTCGGCAATTTGACACGTTCAGATCATAAATAAACTTTGTGTTATCGGAATCTGGTCCTGAAGCTCAAACAATAAAAGTTTCTTGAGCTGCTATAATGTTGTCGCCTTGTCAGTTCATACAGAGCTGATGCATCATGGGAAATGTAGTTATGTGACGTCATGGGCTAAAAGCAATTCCTGTTAAAATTATGCTACGTTTCAGAGCTGTTTTGAATAGTAGCAGATTATAAATGAACATAAATATATGTTACGTCTATTTCATTAATTATATACATTTAAATTGTAAATAGAAATGAAAATTAAATGAAATAGGTTGTGAAATGCAGAATAGCTTTCGACTATCTAAGGTACGTTTATGGCATTTAGCAGACAACCTTATTCAGAGTGACTTACATTTTAATTTTTATTTTTTTCAATTTATACAATTATCAATTAAGGGTTAAGGGCCTTGCTCAGGGGCCCAGCACTGGCAGCTTGGTGGACCTGGGATTTGAGCACATGACCTTCCACTCAGTAGACCAACGCCTTAACCACTAAGCTACAACCTCCCATTTTCATAACATCAAACATAACATTTTCTAAATAGATCAATTTAAAAAGGAAGGTTTGATATTTTTACTGCACATCATGTAAGGAGACAATTACTGTGATAAATGCAGTCTGTTGTTGAAAGATGTTAAAAATCTTGCATGTAAATTTCCCACACTTCTATAAAGCCTAATCAATTTGTGACAATGTTCAACACAGTGCATATGTTCATTATAAGCATGTATTTGTGAAAGGTTTTGATATATGTGTGATCTCTGAGATGGTCTCTGACTGAGGCAGTGTTATTGTGGATCAGAGAAACACCTTTACAGAGATGATGTACTAGCCTTAATATTGTAACCTGCAATATAACTGTAAAATAAACCTCATAAACCATGGATAGCTGAGGTTAATTGTGAGCTTGTAAGACTAATAAACGTCATTTATGTACATAAGCACTGTAGGAACATTAGTGTTGCATAGCTGCATCTCAGTGTGACTTTCTGTTATCCGCACTGTATGACAAATATAGACCCATGACTTGAGGATAGAACTGAGGGCAGTGCTGGAAATGAAATATCATTTCCACAGCTTTTGATTTTTCCATCTTGTAATCTGTAATTGATCTTTAATTGTGCAATGATTGTGCACACACCAAAGTTCAGCAGGGAGTGCAGCTGCTGCTGTTGGTTGTGGCCGTGGGTTAATATAGACATCGCCCGCATATTGTTACTGGGATTAGTCCTAGTCCTGTACATGTTATTTGGGGCTGCTGTCTTCTCAGCCTTGGAGAGACCATCGGAGCTTGTAGCACACAAGATATGGGAAGAGAAAATAGGTGACTTTGCACAGGAGCACAGAGTGAGTCTGCAGGACCTACATATGCTGCTGAAGAACTATGAGGAAGCCAATAATGCTGGGGTTTGGGTGCAAGGTGAGACAACTTTCTGGAACTTTCCTGGAGCCTTGTGCTTTGTGGCAACTGTAATATCCACCATTGGTAAGTAGTAGTGCAATGTACATATTCTTTTATATTATTTGTGGGAGCTTATGAAAACTAAGCAGTGTCCTATCAAATCTTTTTGTAATAGTCCCTACAAATGTCTTAGTTCCTACAAAATTACTATAATTATACTTTTAAAATTATATATAAATAAAAGTTTTACTACAAAATGTTTACTGACCAAAACCTTTGTGTGAATACATGTACTTTTACATTTATGGCATTTGGCAGATGCCCCTATCACGAGTGACATACAGAAATGCTCTCTCGGAATTGGTCTCTAGCAATGAATACATCAATACTGGTTCACTAGGTTAGATACTTAGGATACCATCAACCTTAAACTCTGTCAAGTCAAGATTGAGGACATATAATTCACATAATTCCAGCTTTATCTGTTCATCTTGTTGCTAAGGCAGTGAACCAGGGCTATAAGATTCCTTGTTTAAAGACAGTTTATGTGCTATAGGTATATAATCTTAAGGATCCACTACCGATTTAGAAATTTTAGATGGTGTTCTGTTTAAAGGGAACTTTCTAAAACAGCCAATCCTTTCTGTAAGGGGAACACTAACAGTTACATACAACAGATTGGGACAAAATACAATCATTTTGTGTGATTTTTGGTTTCCTTCAGGTTCTCCCACTATCCAGATACATGCAGGTAGGCAGGCTGGCCATGTAAAATTGCCCCTAGATGTGAATGTGTGTACATGGTGCCTTGAAATGGAACAGCATAACGTTCAGTTTGAATGTGCTGCTTCAACACTGGGTCATGATTTATAGTAATATGTTAGTACTGTAATGATTCTTATGTTTGATATTTTGTGGGAAATCCCTTCTTTACCAGATTTTTGATAATTGATTATCGATTACCTTTTTTAGGATATGGACTGGCAGCACCATCCACCACCCATGGAAAGATCTTCCTCATTATATTTGGGCTGATAGGATGTGCAGCAGCCATCCTCTTGTTCAACCTCTTTCTGGAACGTGTCATCACTCTTGTAGCACATGTGTTGTGTAGGTGCCATGAGCGCAAATTGTGGAGCAGTAGGCAAAATACTGCTACTTCTCATTTCACCATACAACCAGGTGGCACATCTCATGGGCAGGAGTGCTGGAAGCCTTCTGTTTATGATGTAGCACTTATTTTGTTGGCAGTCTGGTTTCTGGTAGCATGTGCTGCATCAGGACTCTACTCTGCTGTGGAAGGTTGGAGCTACCTGGAGTCGATGTACTTCTGCTTTGTGACCTTCAGCACTACGGGCTTTGGGGACATGGTGAGCGGACAGCGAGGGCACTACAAAGCAAACTATTTTTACCAGATTTCCAACATCTTAGTAATCTTTCTTGGTGTCTGCTGTACCTATTCTCTATTTAACCTTATTGCAATAATGATCAAAGCAATGTTGAACTGGATCTTGGGCAAGCTGTTGTGTTTGAATTGCTGTTCAGGGACTATTTTTAAGAAACACCAGCCTGTTCAGCTCTGCTGCACTTGTTTCATGTGTCCTAAAGTTGAAGCATCTCATTCTCAACAGCTTCCAATCACTGCCGGCTGTTTCAGCCAACACTGGAACTGCCATGTGGTAAAGGGAAGCCAAGGGAAATGCAGATGTGCTGGTTCTGCATTACCGACTGTGTGCCAGAGTGAAATGTCTATCACAGAAAAAAATGTTTTCTGGGAGCACAAGGTGCCAATGGATCATGTGACAGAAAATTCACATTATGTGACCAGCAGCTGTCCACATTGTCAACATAATAGTCTACCTGAGGTGATGGGTGGCATAGCCATGTTAAATAACTACCTGCAAGAGACAAGCCGTAATCTCTAATCAGCTACTTCTCCAATTTAAGGACATTCATACATGAGAATTACTGAACAGTTTCACTGAACTATTCCAGTTTCTAGACTGTATAACTTGGATCTATCTCTTTCTAGCCAGCAGAGGGACTTCTCAGTAACGTGACCAGTCTGTTCGTTCAGTCGTAAATATGGAGTGTAGATTAAAAGAACTGAAAGAGAAAATATATATAAAAAAAAAATTATATATGTTATATAATATGTAATATTGATGACAAATAAATAATAGTCCTCTTGCTTTTATAGACAATGTTACTACATTTGTAACGTAATCTGGGTTTTAGTGTGTGTGTGTGTGTGTGTGTGTGTGTGTGTGAGAGAGAGAGAGAGAGAGAGAGAGAGAGAGAGAGAGAGAGAGAGAGAGAGAGAGAGAGAAAGGGAAAGGGGAGTGAGAGAGTACTGTACATCTGAGATTCATAACAACCCTGACCAGGATAAAGATAAACTAATTAACAAATAAATGAATGAAAACGAATGCTGTTCTATATCATGCAAAGAAATACAAAACACGCAACAAACTATTATTATTATTATTGTTGTTGTTGTTGTTGTTATTATCTTCAAAGTTGTCTTGTGTTAATGAATTACGTCATTTAGCGGAGGGATACAGTGTGAAAGAGGGCGGATCACCTCCTCCTCCTCTTCCTCTTCCTCCTTCTCCTTCTCTTCCTCCCGGTTTGCGGTTTGTTAGATTAGTTAGAGAGCTTCACCTCAGTTTCCGGTCCGATATTTTAAGACGTTAAGTTTACCGAGAGCTGTGTTAACACCTGACCGGATAGAGAGTCCTATCTCAGTCTGATAAACCCGGGTCTGTATTTACTGCGGATATCAAACACAATGGTAAGTAAGAGGATCTGCGGTTTTATCTTACAGTAATTCAGTAAAATAAAACATCAGCACAGACACAGTACTAAGCTGTAAAACGCGCTAATTGTAATGAATGTTTTATTTATTTACTCTGTGTCCATGAGACGTTGAGCTGCGCACACAGAATTTAAATATGGCTGCTGTGGACCATCCAGTACAGACGACATCTTAGGGAGGAAGATATTAGTTAACCAACTCGCTTAAACTGTCTTAACGTGACTCTGTTAGCGTATCTGGCTAACCGTTACGTTAGCTTGCTCATTTTACGTGCTGTAAACTCGTCTCCTTTGGGTGTGCGGATTAATAACAGGTGGTATAAAGATAACTTCCTCGGGTTAGCAGTTTAATTGAGGTAACAAACCCCGACCCTGACATTGCTAGGTAACGAGCTAGCTGTCTAGAAAATTCCACCAGCTACATGCTAATGCTAACGCGCTGGCTAATTTCCCCACGCGCAGTTATGATTAATAAAACATTTCATAGTCTTGCTGATTATATAGAGTATATTATTACTCCCGGATAAAGTTAATACAATATAATTGTTGTTTAAAGTGAAGCATTTTGCACAGTACTTAATAATAGCTTTAGAAACTGCATACAAGTGTGATTTGAGCTAGCTGGCAGCCTCCCCTCTTCCTCCTCCTCCTCCTCCTCCTTCCCTCTGCATTGAACCAAATCATCTGCAGCACCCTGACACTGGATCTGCAGTAGAGGAATAAACTCAGCAGCTGCCTTTTAGGGCTGAAGTGAACGAGTTAACTCATTAAAAATGGATCTGACTTCACTTTATCTACAGTGTTCCCTAAACAAGATCTTCATATCTAAATGGACTGTCAGGTCTGTCCCATCAAACCTAGGCATACACACGTGTGTACATTATAGGTAGCATCTCTCCATCATTAAGTGCTCCTAAAAATAAATACTGGTGTTTCAAATACGCCTGAATCTGTTGTGTCATGGAAGCCTGTTTAATGGAATAAATCAATAGCTTGGATATATTCTCCTTTTAATTTATAGCTTGTCATATTAAAGGAAACTATTTATTTATTTATCTATTTATTTATTTATTTATTTTTTTGATGAGTCATCCTGTACAGTCTTGTGTCTGTTTAATGAAACGATTTCTAGGACATTTTTGTCCCATGTATTGCTCTACATGAGCAGCTTAATAGAAAATATGGTTTGTTGATATGTCTTTGGCTGTAATTTGGTGCACTGTTCCCATTTCCAGCCCTGTCTTGTGTTAAGAAACATTTTATTCCTTTTGAACAGAGTGGAATTTGTGAAAGTTGGTGGTTGTCACTGGCCCTTTTTGGGGAAATTCGGTGTTGATCAGGAGCATTATTCCGGCTTTATGTGACATTAAGAGTGTGTGATATCGTTTCAGCTACCGTTCAGATGTTTCAGATTCCTCCCCACTGACCTTCTCCCTCTGACCCTCCATCTGTCTGTTACTCATGGATGACCTCAGCTCAAATGTGTATAGTGTAACTCCAAACACGCATGGCATCTCATTGGCTAGGATATCATCCTTTTTGGATAGTCGTGGGTGAGAGAACATAGCAGTTCTCTGTAATTGGCTAGTTCACATTAGTCTGTTAGTCTCACGTTAGTCTGTTTTCTCTGAAACACTGTTGGCTGTTTTGGGTAATAGTCAAGCACTTAAACATGCTGAGATATTGTTTCAAATGGAAATACACGTTGTAGCCAAATGCTATAGCATTAATGTCCGTTTACTAGAAATAAGAGTCCTAAACCTTGTTCCAGCTTAATAATGGTCCTGTGCACAAAGCCAGCTCCATGAAGACATGGTTTGCCAAGGTTGGAGTGGAAGAACTCTAGTGTCCTCCAGTGTCCTACACAGAGCTCTTACCTCAACCCCAATGAACATTGTGATGATCTAGAACACCGTCTACACACCAGGCCTCCTTGTCCGACATCACTGCCTGGTCTCACTACTGCTCTTGTGTGCGAATGAGCACATAGCTGCTCATACATGTGTGTTGGTCACAGCTTTCAAATTTTGTCTTGTGATCACGTGAAAAAAACAAATGTTGTCAGTGAGAGCAACTGCACATGATACAACGTGCAGCAGATCAGAATTTGTATCAACTTGGCTGTCCTCCTCAAAGGTTGGTTGGTTGTAGTGTTAATTTTGTCACCTATTTTTAATTTAGTCTTAGTCTTGTGCCAAATGTCCTTGTTAGTTTTAGTCATATTTAGTCATTCACATATCTTTTTTTGTTAGTCAAGTTTTAGTCGACTAAAAGTCTCGTCATTTTAGTCTAGTTTTAGTCAAAAGAAAACTCAAGGTATCTTAGTCAAGTTTTAGTCGACTAAAAGTCTTTTAATTTTAGTCTAGTTTTAGTCAAAAAATTGTAGTCTTTTTAAAATAACACATTAATACTACTGAGATTATTACTGATAAACATTTCAGTAAAAAAAAGTGTTTCACATATGTTTCACTCGAACTTGACTGCACATCACATTTTTTACTTTATTGATACTGCTTTTAATCATAATGCAATGACCGGTCATCGGGACATAAACTGTAATGTACAATAAAAGAGAATGCGTAGTGACAGGAAATATAATTTAACACAAAAAGCCTGCCTAGACCTACAGTAGGGTGGACTTGCGCTCAGGATTATTATTTTTTTGAGCGGCGTGTGGACGAATTCTTTCTACGCACACACTAAACAGCACGAAGCCGCGAACTCGTTGTGAATATTTTAAAGGCGTAACAGCTGATGAAAAAGCAGAGACAATTGTAGACGAAAATGAAGAGAGATTTTATCTTGGTTTTTATTTTATACAAAACATTTTTGCCTCGTCAACAATAATGCATGTTAATTTAGTCTTAGTCAGCGTTTTTTGGATAGTGGTGCAGTCTTGTCATCGTCTCGTCTTAGTCATGAAAAGAAAAGGTTGTTGACGAACATGTCTCGTCTGACGAAATTAACACTAGTTGGTTGAACTTCTCATGCTGTTTTTTATTTCATGTTTTACAATGGCAGAAAGAATTTTATTGCCAGCAGATGAGACATAATATAAAATTTGATACGAATTTGTCCGTATATTCAGAGAAGGTGTGAAAGTACCCTTCCAGATGCGCTAAACGTTCAGAATAGACAGTTTATAGCTATATATATATATATACGAGAAGGCTATTGTAGCATTGTTCCATTGCGTGGATCTTCATAGTGAAGATGCTACAAATGTTTGGTCAGTTTATTGCATGCAGATTAAATGCCGTGTGTGGAAGAGCACCATCATCTGATACGACACTGTTTGTGGCATGTGAGACAGGTGCGCTATGTTTTTCTCGGTTGCTTTTGAGCTGTCACTGATTTTAAACTGGCTAGCCATGTTCAGCTGGGTGCAGAAAAAAACTGGACCAGAGCTAATTGTGAGCTTGTTGATAATTCCTGCCAGGTACATTTAAGTTCACAGCCTACATCTGCAATACAGGCACGTTCTGCTGAAAGGCAAGCCTGAAACCTGCAGGATTCAGCCATTAAGACTCTTTGATCAACATCTGGCTTGTATAACGGAATAGATAAACAGTCGAAAAGATGTTATTTCCTATTTACTCACAATCCTTTACACGGCACATGCGCAGTAAACATCCATATTGTTTTTGAAAGCTACCTTATTTAAATCTTAATAGCTTAGATACTGCAAATACGTGCTCAGATGTATACAGATTGTATATTTGGATTTGTCTTGTGTTTAGTCATATCTGGTTGGTTTTTGCATGATCTTGTTTTTTGAGAAGACATTGCGTGAGTGGAGGTACAACGTCAGTTATTTCTACCATAGATACCCTTTATTTGCCCTTCTGTAGAGCACATCAACAAAAACACAAGTCACTTCTTTTGAAACACCACAAAGAGACAGAAGTGTCTAGATGATGGCAGAGGAAAAAAACATGATGTTGCTTTGGGCTGAAACATAGAAGTGTGTAACTAAGTAAAGCGCAGAGTGAAGCCACCCAATTTTAGAAGCTGATTAATGAACTGTCATAGGGAAGTGCTATAATTTTATGTGTGCTACATCGGTGACCCTTTTAGTGGCACTCGCTAATTATACTCAGAGTGGCTATTTCAAGATGGAGAGAATTTATACATGTCCTTCATTACACTCAAAGTTGTATGTGTGTGGGAGTTCAGTACAACTGGAGTCTGATAATGACACTGCATTTATCATTTTGTCATTGCTACAGGCAGATCAGCTGACCGAGGAACAGATTGCAGGCGAGTAGATGCTTTTAATTTTTATGCCATGACATGACTAATATTTTTGATGTGCCTAAAAGACCTCTTTTCTCCTTGAACACACAGAAACAGCCTCTTCTTTCATAAAAATAATTGCATAAAATAAATATTTAAACATAATAATTAAACTTTTCCATGAAAACAATTGTAAACAATAGAAATGTGCTATTTACAAATGATTTATTTTTTTTTATTTGTCCCTAGAAAATCTGTTGTTGTTTTTATTTCTACGTTTGTATAAATATGAGGCTGCACAAAATATTTGTTTGTTGGTACTGAGACTAAAGACTTGATCTAATCCACCAGAGTTCAAAGAGGCCTTTTCCCTCTTCGACAAAGATGGAGATGGCACTATCACCACCAAAGAGTTGGGAACTGTGATGCGCTCACTTGGTCAGAACCCCACAGAGGCTGAACTGCAGGACATGATCAATGAGGTCGATGCTGATGGTGAGACTGCAGTACAGCAGTTTTATGCTTACTTGCTAACTTCATTAAGCTGGCAAGATCTAGAGTATGTCGGCTTTATACATCTTTTTTTATGACTTGTTTAGATTTGCTCTATGATGACAAAGTATGTTTTTTCTGTAGGCAATGGGACAATAGACTTTCCAGAGTTTCTGACCATGATGGCCAGGAAAATGAAGGATACCGACAGTGAAGAGGAGATTCGAGAAGCCTTCAGAGTCTTTGACAAAGTAAGTAAATACAAATTCGCTAAAAGGCTGATTTATCTCACTAACCTGAAAATGCCTCATTGTACTTTACTGCAGATGATGTAAAGTCTCTCTCAGCATAAGATTCGTTTATGGTTATATTTGAGAGCAATATAATTAAACAAGTTAAAGCTTGTCACCTTCTCACCAGTTATTTATTAAACATTCGAATGTGTTTTGTCGATGTTGGTTTTAATTGTAATTGCTTTTGATTTATCTTTTACCATTCCATGTCTACTAGGATGGAAATGGCTATATTAGTGCAGCCGAACTGCGCCACGTCATGACTAACCTTGGCGAGAAGCTGACGGATGAGGAAGTTGATGAGATGATTCGAGAGGCCGACATTGATGGTGATGGGCAGGTGAATTATGAAGGTAAGCTGGCTGTCTCTGGCACACACGGATTCTGACCTTTTTTTTTTCCATAGAGTGAACACCGGTTGTTAGACCTGTCACTTCACTTTTGCTTCTCATCATATCACCTAGATGGCTTCTTATGTACTTGTGCACACATGTTGAGGCAGGCATGTAGTTGCAAATGGCACAGTATTTGCAATAAATAGCACTGTTCTACAGCCATCTTTCTATTTCTTCTTCTATTATGGTAAACTTAAACAAGCTCCTTAAACAAGAATCTTAATTTGAGCAGATGGCAGACGTTGTTATGCTTAGCGATCAGATTCATCTGAAGATTCATCACAAGGATAATGTTAGAATTGATGTTGGAAGCTACAGCGCTAACTTAACTTAAGCTTACACAAGCTTTCCAACAGTCGGGAAACAGCATAGAGCAGGACTGCAAACACCACAAAGAGAAACATGTCTTAGTGACAGACACACAGACTCCATCTGCTGAGCTTAAGACTTCTCTAACAAAAAAAAGAGGAGCCCTATCAGAGAGAGAGATTTTTATGGATTACTACCCTTACTGGCTTGGATGCACTGTGGTTTCACTGGGGCACAGAGGAGCACCGAATTTCAGTTTTTCTTGTTGCGATCATGAACCAAAACTCACTTCCCTCTATATGGGTTTCATACTACAGTCAAAATAGGGCCACCAAGATTTTGTGTTCTGCATCTGTTTTCACCTACTCTTGGAACACCATGGTGTCTTTCTTCTAGAACAGATCTGCTGGCCCAAAATTACAAACTCTCAGCCAGGTCAGCTGTGCCTCTAGAGTTAGTCCATAAGAATGAACGGTGATTTGAGGACTGTGACTTATAAGTTCAAGCAATACTCTTTATTTAGCCCTTGGAAAACAAGTCTTGCATGACCTTCGCTTCCATCTGTTCCACAACTAAGTTTGATTCCTTGACTTGTATTTGTTTAATACAGATTTAATTCATCAAAATTTTGTCAAAGCCATGTGAAAGATATGTATGTATCTTAAATGTTGATTTGTATTATGCTAGATAAAAATCTGATTATCTGGATACTTGTACTGATAATTTAATCACAGGTGTGATGTGCTAAATCGTAACATTAGTGGAAACAAATTTTTTATATGTGAAAGCATTGAACTGATCACACAACTAATCTGTTGCGTTTTTCTGTTTTTTTTATTTTGCAGAGTTTGTGCAAATGATGACCGCAAAGTGAAAGCTGTTTTCCATTTTGTCTCTCTTTTACATCGCTTGTCCTACTAAGATCACTTTGTCTTTAGAAAATAACTGATCAGAAGTTTACTTCAGTGAAAATACAGAATTTCAAATTTTACAGACACCAACCGAAATAAAACTAGTGTAATTTGTTGAGAAAAATCGCAGCAGATGTGAATGGACCAAGCATAACTGCATGAGCCATTTTGGAACGGACTTCTTTATGTCTGCCACAATTTGAAGACCGCAGCACTTAAAAATGAAATGACATACATGTGTAGGCTGTGGTCAACGTTTCTCTTCAAAAATGTTTCAAATTACTGAATAAACTGCGGCTTAATAAAAGCTGCATTCAATTAGATAACAATTGCATGCACCCTTTGTGGTGAAGTCATGCTTCGACTCTTATCTCTGCTGCTCTGATCCAGTCTAAAAATTAAAAGGTAGCACAACTGGATGTTTATACACAGATACTGTATTATACATCATAATGTGTACAAAAAAACATCTTCAGATTATGTATCACTGAAGTTTGATGCTACTGAGCAGAATTTTCATGTTGGCCAGCAGCTAGATTTGACTGGTTGGTCTGTTGTAATGGGCAGTTGTGTGTGCTGGCTCAAAACTTTACACAGGCACTGATGTATAAAGTACATGGACTGAAGAGCTGAATATGGGTTGACTAATGCAAATGGTGTGACTAAAATATGGAGATTAAGTCATCAATGCTATTTATCAGTGTTGAGCTTTTTAAATGTAATGTTTTCCACCGTGCTTGTCTGGTGAACTTTGCATCTCCTGTTGTTGTAATAGCATGATCTGTGTGTTTGTTTTAATCATGGTTTTGAGATGTGCCATATACTCTTAAACCACAGTCTTCTCTCAAAACAACTTTTAGTGACTTAGGACATATATAAACCGATGAATATGTACACACTCACTTATTTGCATTTTGGTGTTGAAACAAAAAGTATGTTCATTTACAGACGGAGATGCCACTCCTTTAACTAGTCGTTTGTCTCTTGCTTTTGTGGGTTCGTCAGAGCTTCTTGTTCAGTCTCTAAATCTCATCTGCGCTTTGCTTGCAGTACGACTGAAAAAAAAAAAACAACAAAAAAACCAGGGTCCATTAGAGCAGGACAAAGTTGATTTAGTATCACTTATACTAAGTAATGTTGGCTTTGAGGGTCTTTATTATTCCAGTGATCTTACTGTGGGTGATGCAGAATTATACTGTTCTACTCAGAGGGGTACTTTTAATGGTTTTTGTCCAGGTGTACAAATGATAGAGGATCAAAGATTCAACATGTGAAAAGTGTATGAATAATATGCACAATATATATATAAATGTTTTCCAATAAAAAAATAAATGTATACTTTATGCTTGCATTCATGTTTTCACTGCAGTTCCTTTGTTTGTCTGGATTGTCTACTTTTTTAAACTGTACTATTCGCTATAGAGCAGTGGTAAATGAAAAGCTCAGAGTCTTTTTTTTTTATATACATAAACTGTATAAATAATAAAAAGTTACTATCTGTAGGTTCACACAAAGAAGTAGTGGCTGAAAGATTTTCAGTATAAACTACTGGTTTCTTTAGCAAGCATGGCCTTAACCCTTAGTCGATTGGACAAGACAATAAGCTCTTTGTTGTAAATTGCTTTAGATAAAAGCTAAATGAAACAAATGTTCCAGCTTATTGAGACAAGCACTGTCTGAACATGTTTCTGTGGTTTAGAACCATGATTTAATTACTCCAGTTATGAGCTCAATGTTGGCAATAATGTTTGTACATAGTGCACTAGAGGGAGCTGTTTTATTAGATTTATATACAGAATTTTATTGCCTCTTTTCAGTGACAAGATATAGTTATCACTCTAAGTGATGATGCTGCTCAGGATTAATATAATTTCCAAAGGCTTGGAAAAACTATTGGGAATTTATACCTAAAAGAAATGTATATGTAGGTCAATCATACATTTTTCACATCATAAGTAAAACTATCCAGATTACAATGTATACACATGAAGGTAAACACGCACACAAAGAATCACATTCATAACATTCACATTTACTTAAAACTGATAGACGTTGATTTTTATTTTAAAACGACTCTGCCAATTTGCTTGAACACCTTACCCAACCTCACATGTAAGACTAACACTATTTACTGATACAGAAATACGATATCATAAATAACCATAGCAAAATATAGCCATTGAACTTAAGTTTCGAATTAGAGAAATTTTCCAGAAGATGCTTTTTTCCAAATTAGATGGTTCATCCCTTTTAGTGAGTTAAATGAGACCCCTCAGGTGTGGTTTACTCCAGCAAGTTGAATTGAAAAAGATTTAGGATAGAGCCAGGAGTCTTCATCCTCATTGCAGTTACAATATGTGACTTATTAATGGCGCTTGCAAAGCAACATTACTACTATTGTGCCGGACAAACATTTGGCAGGTAACTTGTCCCGCAGCTTTTGTCCTAGACCCATGAATGAGGTGTCAAATCAACCGGCTCATTGAGGAGAGGTGTGCGATGACTTTTCTAAGCGATCCGAGTACCGGTACTTCCGGTACCGGGTCTCAAAGTTGCCTTTTTTCCCATAGACTCCCATTATAAACTTTGGAGGTTTATAACTCGGCAAGCTTTCGAACTGTCTACACCAAACTCAGCCAGCTCATTTAGGGTGATACTCTGAACTCTTAAATTGGTGCACAGCCCCGCACAAAAATTTGCAAAATTAAAACACTTTTTACAACATGAACATGTGACATATCAAAATACTCACAACAATGAGGGGAACGTCCTCAAGTGTATTTTGATGACATCAGGTGATGTCACATGAAAATAAAAAATTAGCACAACATGGACATGTGACATATCAAAACACTCAGCACAATGAGGAACACTTCCTCAAGAGTATTCAGATGATGTCACATGTTTGTCTCGACTAGCCTCCGGGATTTGCCACGTGCAAGCACCATTCACATTTTCTTCAGGAAATGTACGTTCTAGTTGATATTCAGATTCACATGGATGACTTTATTGTTAGCTACAATGTGTAGCAAGACGGGTCACTGCAGCTTTTTTTTTTTAGTCAGGGTCTATTTCTCTACAATATACAATTAAGCTATCAAAAGAAGAGACCTCTGAGATCTCTGACATTTTTAACGAGTATTCAAGATCTAACTAAAGTCAGAATGCAAGAAATTACATGTATGGGGAACGGTGGCTTAGTGGTTACTTAGTGGTACGAATGGATAGGCCCATCTGCCCCGAGATACCATCTGCCTCTGGATCCAGCACATATCTGACCAGAAAAACGTGAATTATGAATGCTGCTTAGACAAGTCCACCATGTTTTTTAATTTGTTTGCTTTAATTTGTGAAAATCTAACCAGAATTTTCAGTATCCTGTGCAGACGGAGAGAACTATTTGAGAGATATCTTGTGCACATGGATTCTCTCATGTAGGTCTAGATAGCAAAGTACATGTTTGGACCCACAACAACTGATATATGTGTGAGGCAAAACATCTACAAGAGAAATGAGAAGGAACCATCACAGATTATGGGAAAGCTGATACAAAGTCAATTAGTAAGTGTAAATCCAAGCACACCTGGAAATAATGAATAAGGTTGTAAATTAGCACATAATATGGCCACCCACATTCACAGTGGAAAAAAAGAGTAAATTTTTCTCTGATGTGGAACCGTAAGGCTGCTGTTGTGACTGTGGGAAAAGTCTATGTAGGCTGTGCGGTGTTCACAAAGCTGCTGTCAAGATTTATTGACTTTTGCTGCAAATGGTGGAGAAAACAAGTCAAAAAACAGAACACACACACACACACACACACACACACAGAAATGACTTTCAATATGAGAACATCACTTAAGTTCAGGGAAACCACGGCTTAAGGCTCTCTGTAGCTCTGTAGAGTTCTCTGGAACTAGACGTTTACTTTTGATGTGGTTGAAGTTTTCTCAGTTCTCAGAATGCATCTTTGTGGGAGACATAAATATTTTATGTCTCAGAGTTAATGAAACTGCTGAGTCTGCAATATGATTCACTGATTATTTTATAATGCAGTCAACCTATAATACAACCTATTAGGAACATTGTCAACTTAAACTGTCAATGTATTGTAACATGATGCAAATGATGATGACCTCTTTGATTTTTTTACACATCTCCTTCCATTTACACAAACCTGAACTCTGGAAATGATATATTTAAAATATTTTTACCAACATTCTAATATTGCACTGGATTTGCCAAGAGCATGTTGGTAAACCAGTTTAACAAACATGGTGGTAAACACAGTCAGTCTGACTAAAGCTAAATATTGCAATGTCATGTCCATCAAGCTGTTTGCTATGTAATCCAATATTGGCTGCCAAAATATATGTGATTCTCCTGCACCATCACATCCTTTTGCATTGTACAGATGATGGCAAACACATTTTTCCCACTTGCTTTCCAATTTGGTTTAGAAAATTCCTGCCCACTAGCTAACTCGCCAGAAACAAACAAAATAACGTGATGGCTACCATACAGTGTGCATTCTCAGGAACATGTTTAGCCTACCTCTGCATATGTTTGAACTGCTTCTCACATGGCATCACAGGGCAGTGTAACACACTCAGAGGAAAGCAGTATCTGCCCTCTTACATATACATGAACTCACAGTGCCCATCGCTGGCTGCTATGATTGACAGGATCGTGAGAGTATATCAACCCTCCCACCCAGCTGCATGGTAAACGTTATTCCCTTAGCGCCTGGCCACAGCTGCAGTCTTTCTCCTGCCAATAGTGATTTTTTTTTAACTTTTTTTTTATGTAATTAAGTATCTTTTAAAGATATGTTGAGATTGTGAAGTTTAATGTAAAAGTCTTTTACCTTTTTTTTTTTTATTACTATTTTAATTTACTTTAAGAGCAGGGGGGCTTAGTGGTTAGCATGTTCGCCTCACACCTCCAGGGTTGGGGGTTCGATTCCCGCCTCCGCCTTGTGTGTGTGGAGTTTGCATGTTCTCCCCGTGCCTCGGGGGTTTCCTCCGGGTACTCTGGTTTCCTCCCCCGGTCCAAAGACATGCATGGTAGGTTGATTGGCATCTCTGGAAAATTGTCCGTAGTGTGTGATTGCATGAGTGAATGAGAGTGTGTGTGTGTGCCCTGCGATGGGTTGGCACTCCGTCCAGGGTGTATCCTGCCTTGATGCCCGATGATGCCTGAGGAAGGCACAGGCTCCCCGTGACCCGAGGTAGTTTGGATAAGCGGTAGAAAATGAGTGAGTGAGTGACTTTAAGGGCATGTTGGTTTACAATACCGGCTGGAACAACCTGCATAAATGTCATTTGCAATCCAGACAGATCTGATGATTATTAAGATGGCCGAATTCTCAGAATCGTAGAAAGTCAAGCACTTATTCCTGAAAGTGATTTATTTCTAGATTGCTCAGCCTACACTAAATAGATAGATAGCCATAATGTCAGCTCTGTTTTGTGTGTACGGAAATTTTGTGATTATTTCCAGTTACATTGGAACTATCATTTTAGCAGGTCTTTGAGATTGCATTAAAAAAAATAAATAAAAATAAATAAATAAATAAAATTAGAAACTTGTAAGAGAAAAGTGTTGCTGTTTGGAGCTCAATTGTCAGACAAGGTTTAAAAAAAAACCTACCCTAAAAATGTGTACTTCCCAAAAAAACAGTGTATTCCCAGGTCTCGTGGATGCGACATTAACTATGACACTGATTCTGAACATCTGAACAACACACTAACAGTTAATACAGTATGCAGTTAGAAGAAATCATGATTTATTATTGCACTGTTACTTGGTGTTACTCAGAAGTAGTTCCTTTTAAAGTTTCCTCTCCAGGGAGTTTTTCCTTTTTGTGGTCACCATGGTGTACATTTTTCATAAAGTTTGTGACTGAGTGACATGTTTCCTACCGAGGCTGAACTCAAACAGAGTGTCAATAAAGCTGAACAGAATTGTTGGCAGATTCAGATGCAACTCGGGCTGCTTTAATGAAAGCAGATGTTATTTTTGTCTTGCTCATATTCTGTACATCTGTTGAAGCATGTCCCGTCATGCCGGCGTATTCGTGGTGTGCTATGGACAAAAAACTTTGTTTGTGATTGTCAGAGGCATAACTGACTTTGCCTGAAAGCCCAGTTCCTGTATGCTGTGCATTCTTTTGTTTCACGTCTGTTTGCTTTTCCTCAGTTGCTGGCTGGTGCTTGACCTCTGTACCACCCTGCTGGAGGCATCAAGTCACTGCTTTTATTCAAGTCACTCTGTTTTCATTTGGCAGGCTATGATAGAACTACAAACCAGTCTGATTCATAATTACTGACAGATAAGCCTGCTGACAGATTCCAGCCCATTATTTTGAAAATTGGTACTGTGTGTTCAGAGCTTTATATTCCCTGCTTTCACAAGTACTTTGACAATAGGAGCCATGTCTGAGCCAGTCACACATAAACTAGCGAGGGAATATTTAAAAAACAACAATGGAGAAAAAAATCCTGAAGTTGAATATAAGCTTATACATGAAAGCTGGTCAGATTCTGTTATAGAGTTTACTGCTGATATGTGGAAATTTCTTTTTCTATAGAACAATCATTTTACTTGTTTTTAATGTCACTTTTTTTTATTGTGGTTCTTTGACGTTTTGATGAACTATTTACAATGATTGCAGATGTTTTTGGACCATTATATTTCCACATGTTGCAAGGAGAATACTGCAACCAGATCAATCAAAACTCAAATGTTCCTGCCTATGTGTTCAGTAAATGACTAAGACCACTGCATAATTTTTGGAAGTGTTTATTATTTTTACAACTCTCCATGACTGAGCAAGTAAAATCTCACTTTTGCACTGAATGAAATCAGAAAAAGAATAGCAGACAAAACTAACACAGACCAGATGGAGCATTTATTATACGTACAAAGACTTCACTGCTATATACACCACTGAGGATTTCCTTAACAAACACACAAAAATTAATTTATCAAATAAGAACATCAATAGTATATTTCATAGATAACCAGGTTTACATTGATGTACATCACAGCATATGGTTGTTATATTGCGCTAGAAACCTATCTACAAAACCCTTACTGTATACACAGGGTAGGATGTGTCTGCTTTGAACGTTCAGGAGACCAGCTGAACGCTTTCCACTGCCGATATCAATGCTACTACTCCCTGAACCGCTGCGTGTACAAAAATCACAAGACACATTTGTGATAAGAAAAATGTTCCAACAGCCAAATATAGAAGGTAAAAGTATCTCCTGTTTACATAATGCTTTGTAGTTGTGATTCTTTATGAGCTTTTGCATTGGGTTCAGCATTTGAAGCATCTGTAGAGCACGTTGATTTAGACAGACTATGAATTATATAGAGAAGTTCTAGCTAAAAGAGAAGTTCAGGAGACAAAACTGGGATGGTTCAAACACCACAAAAATGATTTTCAAGATTTAAACAACATAAATTATTCATAACACATGTTGTATTAAAATCTTTTCTTTGTCACATTATAAACAACGAACCACAGAGACCAAGTGACCAGCTAATGGAAAGTGCAAATTTTTGTCTGTGCTGAGAAACAGGAATAAAAACAACCACTGAAAACTTTTAACATTTGGTTTCAATAAATGAAGTTGGGCAAATGTGCTTTGAAATTATCATCTTTTGCCACTTTTGAATAGATATGGAATATTTATGGATGTGTTGTACAAAATACTGTTTAAAAGTTCAAATGAGACGTTAATGTGTTTGAACTGCAGACAGTCAAGTCTTTGAAGCTAAATATAAAAAACTAAAAAGCTGGGAACTTATAACTCTAGAGAGATTTTATATTACAATTCAATGTAATTTATTGTTCCACAACCAACGCATAAAACAAAACAAAACATTGCTTTCACAAAAAAAAAAAAAAAAAAGAATTATTTTCAACACTTCACTTGGTTTCTAGCTTAATGCAGAGTGCAGTTTCGATCCTTTTTACCTGTTCCAGGTGTTTAATAGATGTGTAGTGATTGTAGCCTTGAAATGAAATGAGACAATGCAAAAATACTACCTACATTCACTTTGAAGACAGGGAAACGCAAAGATTTCACTGCATTTCACTGCATGTCGTACTCTGTATGTATGTGTATGTGACAAATAAAATTAGATTTTTTTTTATTTGTAATACAAATGCACATTAAGACAATTACAAATCTAATCAACTCTAAGAGTTTCGAAATTCTTATGGTTTATGAAATGAGGGCACAGAGGATTACTACAGAAGTAATGTCTTATAGGGTGAAGAAATATTGTTAAACTGATCAACAGAAATATACACCCATTAACTGTAACTGAGAAAACCTGTAAATCTACATGTTCAAGCAATCTCGTTGAAATAGCATCAAATCATGCAGATATAGTTCAAGAGCTTCGGTTAATATTCACATCAAACATCAGAATAAGGAAAAAAGTTATATCAGTGACTGACTATGGCAGACTTATCTGTAATGGCTGAATGGATAACTGCGTGAACAAGCAGGGGTACAGGTGTCCCTAATAAAATGGCAGATGAGTGCTACTAAATATTTATTTATGCATTCATTTATTATGAATCTTCAGTGTTTATTAATGATACAATACAGTCTTTCTACAGTTCTAAATATCTAGTAATATCTAGTTCAAACATGGTTTGTGCACACATAGGCTTTCAGAAGGCCCATTCCTACATCTATTTTATTGTACATACAGTCCACCATTCTATACAGAACTGCTTTTTTCCTATATAGTAGTTTCTGAGTATGTATTCTACATGAAGTTTCCTAATGGTGCAAAAAAGGAGGTGTAGTGTGAAGCATTGCCATTTCACTGTGTCCACATCAATGTGTCCCGGTCCATTAATGAGCTCTAGTTTTGCATGTTCTCCCCAAGTCCATGGGGGGTTTCCACTAGGTGCTCTGGCTTCCTCACACCTACCAAAACATGCCAGTAGGTAGATTAGAGACATAAAATTGCCTGTATGTGAGAATGCATGTGTGTACATAGATGATGCTTTGTGATGGGCTGCCATCTAATCCAGTGTGTATTCCTACATCATGACCAGGGTTCTGAAATACATTCTGAATCCACTGTGACCCTGAGCAAGATAAAGTGGTTTGCTGTTAGCTCTCAGTGAGGCATGCTACAGTAGATTTTGCTCTGGAGAGCAGTGGACTCTGCATGCACATTGCTCTGTAAGCGGGGCGTGAGGCCTTCTGGGGCTGTGTTCTTCACTGCTGCCTTGCTGAAGCAGCATTGTAATAGCGAACGTACATGCCGGAAGATGGACTTGCGGAAGATGATGAAAACCCAGGGGTCCACCACAGGGTTAAGGGCAGAGAAACGGAAAGCCAGGAGGTTCTGTTGGTCATTGCCTACCGGGCTGATGGCGTTGACAAAACCAAAAATCTAAGAGACATAAAAAGAGAAAAAAATGAGTTTGGTTGTGCTGCAAAGTGAAAGATATTTTAAAATGACTGAATACTGAAGCTCTTTTAAACTTCTACATGTCTAGGAAACCTTTATTAACTATTATTAATTACTTCAATGTTTATTCTGTAAGCATTCAAATCTTGTGTGCAGTTCTGGATGATTGCAATTGCCAAACATGTCATAGTGTACCATTGGCAGGTGTAAGGCGCGACAGGGCACTGTACAATAATATGATTTGACAGGCCAGTTTAACTGTGTGTGACTTGTATGAGATGGGTATTGTCAGGAAAACCAAATTATAAAGACAAATCTGTGTTATTATAGTCTGATCATGGACAACATGGCAACCTATCTACAGCATCTAATCATGGCAACCTATCTACAACATTGAATTGTGGGAAGGACAACATCTCTGCTTCTGGAAACACACACAATTTAAACATAAACATCTATTCTATGGTAATATTAATATTACTACCTGTATATTTCCTGTCATCCAGCTAATCTTTACAGTAATTACGACTGTGTCCGGGTTTATATCTTTAGTCACATTGAGGTCCATAAGTCTGATCTGCTACATAACCATGTCTGTTGTACAGCTAATAAAACAAATGGACATAGCAAGGTTGGTTTGGGCTAAATATGGTTTATTTGACTCTGTCCTGAAACAGAGGAGTTTAGATTTCCAGTCCAATACAAAGCAGCATTTGATACATGTGTTGAGAAAAGGGGATTGTTGGCTGGCTAAGTCATACTAATTAGTCTTTTGGCATGGACTGTACTTTTGGGGATGGTCATAAGTTTCAACAACCTGACAGAGTACACATGCTGTGCCTGAAGATACAAAGAATAATTAAAAACAAAACCTAGCAGTAATAATACAGTCAATACAGAAAATACAGACACAATTCTAAAAGAGTTTGCTGTTTGCCTTCTCATCTGTAGCAGTGTGAGGAAGGTTTTGTCATACAGCAAACATCTAAAAGTCCATATGGTAGCTGAAGTCTATTTTTCTGGACTGTTTGTGTTCTGCATAGATAGCATAGGTCATGACTTACTTCTCCAGACCACAGCACCTGCAAATGTGGCTGTTTTGTTTATTCAAAGCCGATACACAATTCCACAAATGCCATCAGGAGCTGCAAATGCTGTTTCTGTTTAGAAGCATAAATCTGTCTGCATGGCTTTTTCCCTGATGGCACTGCTTGTTTTAGTACAAGAACATGCTGGAATTGATGACACATCACTGACACCTGACATTTACAGCAACATGTAATGGAAATTTATGCCAGACTGTGTGAAAGGCAACAATCCTATTTACACCTTCACAAATCATAATGCAGTTATTTAGGGTGTGAGTCATTGCTGACATAACTTTTAAAATGAATCTGTCATGTCAGTGGCACCTTATAGTACATAAAATGGAACAGAAACAGACATATAAGATCTAGAAAAATGACTGAAACGTACCACCATTTAACACTGTATACCTACCACAATTAATTACTTCCACTTTACCATCGACCGGGAGCTACACAA
Organism: Tachysurus vachellii; assembly: GCF_030014155.1. NCBI lineage: Eukaryota > Metazoa > Chordata > Actinopteri > Siluriformes > Bagridae > Tachysurus > Tachysurus vachellii. The sequence goes on from NC_083474.1 coordinate 14,408,016, forward strand.
ATTTCCATAAACCACTAAGTGATGTTAATGACGTTGTCAGTAAAGTGTCATACCATTTGGACAAAGCGTTGCCCTGACATCTATTCACAATACAGAATCAGTGGCTACCAACTCATCTGTGTGACATTACAAGAAGCCAGTGATTGTCACCGTTGTACGTTGTCAAAACAACTCCAGAAAACATGCCCTACTACATTCCCTGGCCTCATATGGTCTTCGAGCAGAAGCTCTCTATCCTTTTGCGGCCTACTAATCAAGTTCTGGCAAGACTGCCTGGGCACCATTGGACTTTCAGGGTCTCTTTAAATAAGCACTTTTTGAACAAATTGACAGTGTGGTTCACTGAAAAGAAATTAGTTTGAGAGCCTGTTTAGGGAATTCTGTCAGCAGTCTTCTAAGTTGAACATAAAGCCACAAGACTGCAAACACATACACCCACCATATAACGTAACATACACAAAGAACCAGAAGAGACCAGAAAATTGCACACAGCCAGAATCTGTTGTTGAATGTACAAAGCAAAAGCTGATGAATACAGGCTTTGAGATAAGTGTTTAGTTAAAATGTTCTGTTCAGAAAAAAATTTATGGCTTATAAAGATGTTATAATACAATACAGTTTTACATTTACACTAAGTGAATGAAGTGAAGTAAATGTGCCTCATGCACAAGTTATAACACTCATTTCAGTGAACACCACAAAACCAAAACCATTTTATATAGTTTTATAAAGTTGCATTTTGTAATTATAGAGCTGTCGACCAGTAGATCAGGAATCTTCAGCAGTTTGGTTTCAACCCTACTTTAAGTAACACACCTTTCTGTAGTGTTCAAAAGCTTCTGAGCACCTTGCTTAGATGGATTAGGTGTGTTGTTATATTTGGAATGGCAAGTAGATTTTCAGGAACAAGGTTGGACTTGCATTAAATTCCCTTCAGACAATGTAGTAGTTTTTTTCGGCAGTTAACTTTCGGCTAAATGCCAAAACGCGATAACTGATATTTAATAATAATAATAATATTAATAATAATAATAATAATAATAATAAAACAACCAAAGATTTACACCTGTCTTTTCTTTAGGGCTTTTTGGACATTATATTTTAAATGCATCCACCATGTTCCTTTTTTCACATGTTTGTGTTTGTGACCTACTTTGTTCTGGTTGTACTAACCTTTAACTGTACATTCATTGGGGGAAAGGTTGTAGGGTTAAGTGTGCAACTGAGTCAGACAAGTAGAAGTACAACATTAGAATCAACATCATAGTGATTTTAGCATCAACTTCACCAGACAGATTTACTCTTACAATCTTACAACAGTTGTAGTATGATGTAGTTTGCTTTAATCTTAAACCCCCATTGTGATTCATGTCTTCTTTTTTACTTCCAGAATAATTTCATTATTTCCATTAATTAGTTGATTAGTTTAAATATAAATAGAAACGGTTTGATTCATTCTTTAACAAGCAGAAATTTGTTAGTGTTGGCAGGGTGAGTTAGTTAAATTGTTAGTGGGTTGTTACGCAAACCTGGCGTTATTCTCTTATAAAGGCACATCAAAATGTCCTTACGTAATCGATTCAATCAAGACAAATCACAACCCAAACACATGATGGGTTGAAACAATATCCTGAATGCTTCAATTATATGTGTGAATTAGTGTAAGAAATAAGTATTTTTAAATACGCAATTTGCATGCAATAGGTTCCAGGTGTTGTATCACTCCGTCACGTGTCACTTTCTTAATATTATAAATTCCCTTAGGACATAATTAGCATTATTTTTTTGTAGATTTTTTTAATATGGACCTTGTGCACTAGCTGTATAGGAATGTACAATAGGAGAAGCTCTACAGTATGTTTAGATTTTACAGAAGTCAGCTCAAAACACTTTGAGGCTCAACAGATTATTGCAATCAATAACTTGCATACTTAAGTAATGCAATCTAAAGAATGTGCTTTTGGCCCCAGCCCACAATTGCTTAAAATATGTAAAGTGCTCTTAAAGGGTGATCAAAGAAGCAAGGAAATTGTTCTTTGGGTGAACTGCTATCTAGTTGAGGCAGTGATGGCCTTTTTCTGAGACGTTCCTGCACACTGAATTCTGCTCACTCCACAGAATATAAAATTACACACAAACACTGTTCCAAGAAACAACACCAGGCTTTGGTTACAAATGGAATAATGTGGTTAAAGAATCCACATTAAAGTGTATAAAAAAGACCAATCAATAACACTCAGGTCCCAAAGTCTCATGTAAGATTCATCTTTTCATTCTAGAGGGAAATTGTACTCTTTTAATGCTTTAGACGCCACTGTATTCTAACTGCATCTTACATTATTTATGACATTGGTGCATTTCATTTCATAAGACAGTGCTGGCATGATGAGGTGCATGATGTCACATGATGTCCAGCCACAAAAAAGTGATAAACACTGTACAATTGGATTAGCTTACTTACGAATTAGGGTTGATATTGAAATAAATTGAACATGGATGCACCGGGCCAGTTCTGTAATGATGTTAGTTGGTACAGTGCCCAGGTCAGGAAGGCAGATTAAAAACACCCGGCTGACGTTACTCGGTTCTGCTGAACAGATAACATTGAGTAGGAAAGTCTAGGATACCACCACAATAACACTGATGGTACATACTTAGGGTTTAAAAAAATCAACAAAAAAGGAAGAAAAACAAGGCACGCAAATGTGATTGTAATGTAAGTTATTCAACAGTATTTTATTTGTAAGATCAAACAGTAGCCTGCAAAAAGATTTCATGGAAGGATGTTTTACTGAAGATGGAATAAATGTACTGTACGTTTATTGGCACCAAATAATTAACAGTAAAGTACTGAATGCCCCTGATTGATGGGTGGTCTCTGACTTTTGCATAGTACTGTATTATACTCTACATTCACACATACAAATAAAAGTGAGGCATGTAGAGGTATTTTAATATCTTCGTAAAATAGTTTCAATTTGATAAGTGCAGTTTGATAGGTGCAGTTTATTTGATGTTATACAAAAGACGTTAATATAATTGGACAAGTATTGCTGGTATTTATTTATTATAAATTAAAAAAAATATGTAATATTAATTAGTTAATTAATTAATTAATTAATTATTTTCTATATATTGTATCTGAAATATCAGATGCTCTGTATTCATTTCATTTTTATAGAACTGTTATATAAAATATCACACTCACAATCATATTTTTATATTGAATATTATCAGAGGTGTGATTACCGTCAGCACAGATGTGCTGATATTCACTACTACAACACTCTTGAACTTCATGTTCTTTTTCTTCTACTTTCGGCTTTTACCCGTTAGGGCTCAACACATCCATATATCTCCTCTTTGGCCTTCCTCTTGACCTCTTACATGACAGCTCCATCTCCAACATCCTTCTACCAAAATAACCATCTCCCTCCTCAATCTAAGAACTACTCACGGTAAAGTATGTTATTCAGTAACTATATAAAGGCTAAACAGACAGGTATGTGTTCATGAGAATGGAGAATGCAATTCTGCACATAGTGATCTGTCCTGGAAGATTACAGGGTTAAAATTAAAGGCAGATACAGTACATACAGGAGAGCAACTGTAGTAAACACTTCCTATAAGTCGTGTTAAGCGTACCAGTTAGACAGGAATGAACTGTGAAGTGTGCTCTTAAACCTGTAACAGATATTTTTTCCCCGTACAAGATGGCAATTAACGCTCTTGCCTTCATGTTCTTCTTGTTTTTCCTGTCTTGCATTATTAAACGCCAACAAGCACTTACTGTTTTTATTGGAGTCGATTCAGCACACATGGCAATGCAACTACTTCAGAACCTTTCTTTCAACTGAAAAATCTTAGGACTTACACTATAATATGAATATTAACATTTCATAAGAACTCTAAAATGAAATCCTTTTGTATAAAGTGTGTAACCAGTAAACAGTTTTACTCTTCCTTCCGATAAAGATAATGGATAATTGATCGTTAAATCTACTTGTAAATGTAATAGTATAAATAAGGATGAGGTCATGTCTGGAACACAAAAAAGGGTAATTAACTTTATGTATGATCTAATAGAAAACATGCATTACAGCTTTTTTTCTATCAAAATAGAGCTAATGTGTTACTGAACTGTACACAGTGTGCACCTATTTTCAGCAGGCAACTGAACATTTTAAGAGTGCAAAGCAACACAACACAAGCCAGTCACACTTCTGTAAAAACCTGCGAGTGAGGTAAACCATTCACACTTCTTTTCTTGTTTCCTTTGTTAAACCAACTTGCACACGCACTGGCATTCTACATTAAGCATCATTTCTTGTGTATTTTATAATTTATCTTTCTATCTGGTCCCACGTTCTAAAGAGATTAAGTTGTACCTAAATCTGGTATCATTTCACTGTGGAATTTACTGAGTTCCCTATGAATGGCGTGCAACTGTGATTATTTAACGTACCCCTCTTCCTGTGCTATGCCAAGCCTGACCCAAGTGCAGCCACTTCCTGGCAACGTTGTGCAAATGACCCTTTAAGGCAGACAAGATCGCTGAGCGTTAATCTGTGTCAAAGATACTGGCTTGTAATCAAATATAGTCTACATCCTGCGGCCTATCTCAGAGCCTAAAGTGAACTGCTTGCACATACTGTACAGAAGTGAAAGTAGGACATTGATGTTCCAGATTTGTGTTTTACGTACTACTGTACTGATAGCTACACACAAATGACATTATTTGCTCATGAGCTCAAGTGGTTCATGCATTTATCACTTTATTCAATAATACCTCATAAATGGTAAGCAATGTTCATACTTTACTGACCACTTTAGAAAATCCTGTTCACCTGCACTTTCATGCAGTTATTCAACAAGCCAATCATGTGGCAGCAACACAATAAATACATTCACGTAGATATTGGACAAAAGTTTCAGTGTATAATCACACAAAAAAACATTGGATTGGAAAAATAGTCATTTCAGTAACATTGACTTTGGAAAAGAATTTTTTTTTTTCAATCCTTAGCTGCCCAGTTTTGGTGAGCCTGTGTCTACTGTGGCCTTACATGCCTGTTCTTAGTTGAAAGGATCTCAATGATCTGTGGCATGGTTGTTGGTGCCGAAAGTGCTGAAAGATCTCCTGGGATTTTCACACATGTACACACAACAGTCTCTATACTTTAAAAAGAACACAGAGAGAGCATTAGTTTTGTAGGCAGAAATATCTTGTTGATGAGAACCAGGCTGGATTGAGTCTAAGATGAGGGTAGCTTACAATTAATCATTACTCAGCTTACAAAGAAGTCTAAGAATACATGTAATGATTTACGAATACAGAAAACAATGAATTAGTTACTGATGCATTATGGGAAGAAGGCAAACTGGGAGAGGAAGTGTGATGCTCTGGCCAATGTTCTGCTGGGAAAGCTTAGATCCTGGCATTTATGTTGATGTAACTTTGACATGTACCACCTACATAAACATTGCTGCAGACCAGGTACACACTCATTCATGGCAACTGTGTTCCCTGATAGCAGTGGCCTCTTTCAGCAGGATAACCTGCCAAGTTACAAAAATTGTTTAAAAAATGGTTTGAGGAGCATAATGAATTTTTTTTCCAGGGTGGTAATAAAATGATAGCATAATATGAACCCAAGAGTGTCATAATAACAGTCTCGCATTTGGGTAGCCAAACTGCTCCAACTGCAACAACAAAGGATATTAATATGAAACATAGAGCACAACAACCAGATCAGCATAGATGCTGGCTCTGTGTCTTAATTGCCAAAAGAAAGACAGTGCGGACACACAAAACTGGGTCTCAGTAGAAGGATGAAGGGAAATGTACTCAGGCCAGAGCAGCTCAGGCCAATCACACTAATGCCTGTCTGTTTTTCAAAGTGCGGCTAGTCAGAGCATCACCTTGTGCTTCCATGCAGGAAGAGACTGCAGAGCCAAATGCATATTATATGATAATGGAGTTACAAAATGGAAATAAGTCCAGGAGCCAATATGCTTTTAGGAAAGAAAGCTAACCTGGAGGATTTTCAGCAGCTAAGGGACTTTCCATGGATTCAAAATGCAGATCATTAACATTTATGGCTTCTAATTTGGTTAGGGATTTCGTTCACTCTTGTGTTTGTACTGGTATAGGTATAGACATTATAAATGACAAGAGAAAGCTTCCAGCGATTGTAGTGTGGAGTATTGCTTTCTGGGAAGATAAAAGAATGCACGAGAAGCTGGTGTAACTTTTCTGATCGAGTGATAGAACATATAAGGAGTAACATCATCAAAAATGTTTTATGGATATCTGCCGTTTGTGGTTAAATTATATGCAGATTGCTTTTCGTTACTCATCATAAAGACACACCAGCAATAAATTTTACAGAATATTTGTTTAACAACTAATTTATTGTTACCAACATACCAAATACAGAATTGTTTTATACACATAGTTTATAGCGTGACAAAGCCAATAAATCACAGGTCACTTATTTTGATATGTGCTAAAAATTTAAGCGTACGTGGTTTTGGAAAATTTTCGGTTTTTCTAAGAACATTTATGTGAATATGGGAATAAACACTGTATTTGTGAAGTTATATTTATTAGTCTCGGAATTAATGCTACATGCATGTTAAAAACATGCACATTTTTAATTAAAGCTCTAACCTTATCTTAGCCTACAGTAAACTCAAAGAGGAAGTGGATTTGCTGATGCATCTAATGAACCGAACAGGTTTTCTCTATCAGATACATCCATAACCAGTGTTGTAATGTAACAGAGTACAACTACTTCGTTACTGTACTTAAGTAGAAATTTCAGGTATCTGTACTTTACTTCGCTATTGAAATTTATGTCAACTTTCACTTTTACTCCACTACATTTCCTAGATAAAATGTATACTTTTACTCCATTATATTTCCAATAAGCATCTTTGTTACTCGTTACTACAAAATAAAATCAGAAGAAATGTGTGCGACTGCAATAAGGGAGGTTTGGCGAATCACTGCTCCTAGGTTGCATTACGCTCCGCACGCTCTACGGAGAAGCACAGGGACGCGCAGCGTGCACGCGCAGTCAGAGCTGGAGGCGTTTATCTATAACGTTAATCGGCGGAAAGCCGCAAAGACGGCAACCAAAAGCAGTGAAATTTTACTTTTTACTTTTACTTCAAATACTTAAGTACATTAAATATCAGAAAATTTCTTTTGATACTTAAGTACAATATATATCATATACTTTAAGACTTTTACTTGAGAAATATTCTAAAAGGTAACTTTCACTTCTACCAAAGTATTTTTCTAGTACGATACTTGTACTTTTACTCAAGTATTGCTTTTTAGTACTTTATACAACACTGTCCATAACCAACAAAGTGTTGATTAATATCAGAGAAGCAGGCTTTGCACATATTTAGTCTGATTAAGTCAGACAGTCAATTATGAAGAAGGACAGTCGTGTGCATCTTTAGCACTTAATATATTTAGATGTACGCTTCAAGCCACACAAAGAGCATGTTGAATTTAAACTTGTCGGTCGGTATTATAACAGTGAATATACAGTATTGGAAAACAGAGAGACTTAATAAATGTTATGTTAATAATTGTTATGAATTATTTGTTACAATATAGATTTGAATCCCCTAAAGTAGCTTTAGTTTACAGTGGAAATTTGAAGAAATTTGAATTTTACAGATTGAAGGACAGCTTCAATCATCAGGCTGTCAGGAAGCTGAACTCGCTCTCGAACTTGCCTCCACTTCCCTTTTCTGCCCCAGGCCCCACAGATCTATGAACCCAACACACCCCTCCAGATCCCATATCCCCAGGTCCTTCCACTCCCCCCTCCCACTAACATACGACAACATGCACCAGTCACTTTGTGCCGCTAGGTCTGCTCATTTTTCACTTTATCTGCACATGCCTTGCACTGCTTTATTTAAATTCCATTGTTGATATTATGCACCTTGGGACTGAGAGAAATACAATTTCAATTCTCTATGTATGTACTGTGCATGTGGAAGAGTTGACAATAAAGAAAACTTGAACTTGAACTTGAACTTGAAAATCTAATAATATATTCCTATGCAAAAAATAGTTTTTCTTTGGCACTGCTCTAAAGAACCATTTCCGCTACTTACTATTGAGGGTACAGGGTCGAGTACTTTATGTTTGAATTTACACGGACCTCAAACTAAAGGTTTAATGCTCAGACGACTTCCAAATAAATCTCAGTTACTCTTGAGATGCTTTCAGGGTCAAAGTTGGATGATTTCTCATACCACCAAGTCAACACTAGACTACAAATAGGAGATCAAAAGTCTCAACCTCAAATGCAGTACAACCTCAAACTCACAATTTTCATGGTTAACATGCATTTCATGTTTGTAATTAGAGTTCCCCCTTACAGTGATCATAATCTTGATGCATTGTGCTGCATACATGATTGTGTATACAGTATGCAAAATAAATATAACTGACTTGGTTACACAATACAGCAAAGTTAAACTATGCAATTAATCCCTGCTCCAGTTATAATGTGATGTTATTCACAGAAACTTTCCATAACATTTGAGTGTAACATTCACATAATTCAGAATTCATTTCTATCTGCCATAAACATAGGAATATATAATCATATATATATATATATATATATATATATATATATATATATATATATATATATATATATATATATATATAGGTACACAACACGTATATGTATACAATACATATAAACCACCCTATTCTCTATGTATCATTGAATAAATATATATCTGTCTCATAGAAGAGAGGCATAAACTGTGCCGTACAATTTCAAACTCTAAGGCATAAAAAAAAAAAATAATAATAATAATAAAAAAAAAAAACAGAACATATAGACACCTGTTATATAGCCTAAAGGAGAAGGAAACGGTTGACATATGGACACACCTCTGAAAAGGATTTGCCACTTCAGATCCTGCCTGGCTCCAGAACAGAGCACTTCTGTGGTCTGAAGTATTTAAACACAACCACAGAAGTAAGTCTTCTAAAGTCATTCTTCATTCCAAACAGTTTTTTTGTAATATTGTAATATTGACACCAGAATATTGAATGTCAGTCTTTCCTGGTTTTAGAGGAATTTCCTTAGAAACATGTAGTTTCCAGATGTTACACTTCCTGGCATCTGATAATATCATCCACTTGGGAGACTCAATTGAGTCGGATTTGAACATGTCATCAACGAGTATTAATAACAACATGTTGAACACATCTAAAGCTCTGTCCACTTTCTGGAGTGAACTGCCAGTTGAATGATTTGCCAGTAAAGTTCTGTAGCAGCAGCTGTCACATTGCACAATAGCTGTACATGTACAAACATACACCATCTAATTCACAGTTCCTCATCAGTTCACACTGTCTTTGACCCCAAAGGATTCACAGTGCACAAATTGCACTCAATCCACCCCACATATTTTATGACAGGACTACCGGCTCAACAGCATGCTTTATTTTTTATCAATAAACTTAATATTCATACGAAAAACAGTGTTAATGTGGGATGAGGACAGCTGTAGTTGGGCATCTGTAATTACACACAGCTCAATAAAAACATCTACAAGTTTTCCAGGTAAGCACCATACAGCCTGCACTACTGTAACAGACGATTCTGTGTGCAATTATATGTGCAGATAGAGTGTGCAATTGCAGTGAATGTTTGTGTGTTTGTGCTTCACTTATGTCTATTAAAAATAGCGAGTGCATCGAAATGCAATGGTCACAGTTTTAATGCAACTAAACTACCTCAAATACAGATGATGTGGATTGGAGTTTTCAACAGAAGGGAGGTGAAGATGCTTGCAGTGTAGTTGAAGTGTGACCAAAAAAAAAAAACAAAACTAAATTATAATAGGGTTCCAAGATATTAGCTAAATGAGGTATTTCAAGCCTCGAATTAAAACAAACACTATAAAATTTGAATTCCTAAAATAAATAAAGATATAAAATACTTAAACATTTAAAGTAGGTTAGGACATAATAAAAGTCTACAAAGATAAAGGCCTACTAATAAATTATGAGACATTAAATAAGGTAAACAGGCTCTTTACACTCCTTTCAGATAAGAGAAATCTCTGGGACCTGGTCAGTTTCTATTCATTACAGTATGTGACTATAAAAGTACATTTTAACTGGCAAACAAGACATGGGCTGTGGATATGATATAAATCCACAGAAATGTAACATTGACTCTATAATTAGAACTTAAAACAAAATCATTTATTAAATACATGTCAACTATTTTAAAACGTCCCCATTATTTATCAACTATGTATAAAATATAAATTCTTGGTCACTTGTAAATTTTCAGCAAGTCATAAAAATGTCTTACATTAATAACCATTGTTTATGGAGAGTTAAAATATATTATTTATGAACATGTGCAGTACTTTATGAGAAAAATGTTTCTCACAGTCTTAATCCATTAAAACTGAATGGAAAAGATACTCTGTGGGTTCAATGTATTGCTTTTTATTATATATTATATAACATTTATATATTTCATTCATGTATTTCATGTCTATAATAATGTTTACAATTAAGTTTCACACAGTGGAACGTGAATGTGTTTGAGTTTGTGTGTGTCTGTGTAATTAGGCCTTGGTCCATGAAAGTTTGCCTTCCAGCCATCCATAACATCCACATAATCAAAATTCATTAAAACATTCCTGTTATCCTCAAAAACAGTTCAGCCTTCATGCTTCAGTTTCTTTGATTAATTCTATCGAGCTGGAAACATGATTACCACACACCAATAGTAATCGCCAATTAGTCACACTATTATTGATCTCAGTGGGTCTTAATCTAAATGGCAATCACTAATATCAGTAAGAAGACTGCTGATCAATATCCTGGGATTTAGAAGCACTCACTTAGCTAATGAAAATGAGCAGCTCAGAATATTTTTTGGTTCTCATTGAATGCCTCCAGTCATCCACACCAACCATGACTTTAACTATTTTATTCAATCTGTCAATCAATAGTGCCATTTCTTCAGTTTTGGAGAAGTGGTTAAATAAAGCCATAAATAAATAAACTCTTTAGACCTTAGTCATCATTTCAGATGAACAAAAAAATGACAGTAATTATTTTTATTTATCTCAAACTGTTACTTATCATGGGGGGCACGGTGGCTTAGTGGTTAGCACGTTCGCCTCACACCTCCAGGGTCGGGGTTCGATTCCCGCCTCCACCTTGTGTGTGTGTGTGGAGTTTGCATGTTCTCCCCCTGACTCGGGGGCTTCCTCCGGGTACTCCGGTTTCCTCCCCCGGTCCAAAGACATGCATGGTTTTCCATCTCTGGAAAAATTGTCCCTAATGTGTGAGTGAATGAGTGTGTGTGTGCCCTGCGATGAGTTTGCACTCCATCCAGGGTGTATCCTGCCTTGATGCCCGATGATGCCTGAGATAGGCACAGGCTCCCCGTGACACGAGGTAGTTCGGATAAGCGGTAGAAGATGAATGAATGAATAAAATTTGTTATTTGATAACGACAGGAGCCTCCAGTGTCAGTGTTTTCTAACAGTCATATGTAAAGCTGTATCTTTAGGCTTTCTTCTTGGTATCAAGTGGAATTTTTCTCATTCATTTCAAGTAAAATTTTAGGGAATGACTGGATAACAGGAACTTATAACCGTTTTACATTAAACGTAATTATAAATGGCTAAAACGTATGGTCATTTCTAAACAATTAGTTCACAAAATCTTGTGGTATAAGGAGAATAAAAGTATTTGAGGCATGCTGTTGTAGAAAACAAACATTTTACATTTACACCATTTGGCAGACACCCTTATCCAGAGTGACTTACAGTATCTCATTTTTTTTTTTACAGCTGAGCAATTGAGGGTTAAGGGCCTTGCTCAGGGGCCCAACAGTGGCAGCTTGGTGAACCTGGAATTGAACTCACAACCTTCCAATTGGTAGCCCAACACCATAACCACTAGGCTACCACATGCCCACACTGGGCTTCATCATACCACCCCACCATTAATTATCTTCCTATGACAACATGCTTCTTCATGTTTTATTTCTCACACATTCTTTTTATTCCTTACTTTTATTCCATGCAATATGAATAAAGAGTTATGGATGGATGATTAAGACAAACGGTCATTTTTTGTTAGCATGTTCATAGAAACCGTATCCAACTGTGCCATGTTTTAAATCAATACCAGATGGCAAATCATCATTCAACACAGTTATTTTGCAAAGTAACTCATACAACAGAAATGTACAAGTCTGGAACAGAGCAGGCGTTCCTGTGGAGCAGGAAAAAAATGTATTTTTCCCTGCTTAATGTTGGACCAATGTGTCTCTCAAATTTGTTTTTTTTTTCTTTTATTTGTAAAAGCAGATCCAATGCCATGAATCAATTTATTTAGTCAAAGGAGATCAATCAGTTTACTCGATCATTATAAAGTCTTTTCTCTGGGGTACCTTAATGAGCAAAATGTCAAATCAACAAACAATAGCTGATTGCAGTCTAAAAAGTCTTTCCATTTAAACTGCATTCTCTACAGTATTTAAACTCCCTATTTCGGCTTTGCAGCGATAGTGAACTCTTGAGTCATTCATGTATTCACTAGACAACAAGAAGATTCTGGAAGATCAGTGTTAAATTCAGGTTTTCACAGTTCATGTAATACATTTCCTATATATCATACTTAGCTCTTTATGCTCTGATGAATTTACTCTGATATTGATCTTACTGATGATATATTCTTTAAAGTACACAACAGTTAGTAAGAACCACTGGTAAGAGCTGCTGATCAATTTTAATAGAGTTAAAGAGCAGTGTATTAGCCAATAAAAGAAAGCAGCCTGATGGTGAAAGCTACTTTGTTGATGTGATGGTGATTGTTGTGCTGCTGGCCAACTGATAAGTATAATTTTGCATCTTCAGCATTGTGATGTATATAAGAGGAATTGAAATAGGGTTTAAAATAGAACCTCATGGGACTTTTTATACTCTGAAAAATGAAAAATTGATCTTCTCTAACCACTTTACCCTGGGCATGGTTGCATCTGTATCTTGGGCAAGATTGAGCAGAAGGGCAGAGATACAACCTCACTGGGATGGGAGTCCATCACAAGCATTTCTAAGTGTTGTAAGTAAGAAATAAGTATGTGGAATGAGTGGAAGTAGTGAATAATCTCTTCATTCCGGTACAATAGTGGTCTAGATATTATTACAGGTCAGTAAAAACTGAAGTTTCACTCACTCACTCATCTTTAGTAGCCACTTTAAGTCAACGTACCAATTAATAAGTTAATAAGTTAATAATTACAAGTTATTAATCATGAAGTGGAAGGTTGTACCATGTACCGAAACTGGCTTCTGCTTTTTTTCTACAGCGTAATATAACACTAATCAGTAATATCGAATGCTGTAAATGCAGCTCTTATAAAAACATCCATGTCTACACTCTTTAAAAACATCCTCACTCAGTACTTCCTCAAAATATATTCGGAACTTAACAAACAACAAAGGGTTGCACTAAAACATCTTAATAATATCTAACACTTGGTTCCTAGGTAACGGTTTGTATTGTTGATCATCATTGTTAGAAAAAGGCTTGGTCTTTTAGTTAAACATCACATTAATTAATCCTAATTTATTTTGTCTTATGTATCACCTGTACAAACATCTACAGTATTATCTGTTAGCACGCTGTGCGCTGCATTCTTTGCGGACATGACTTTCAAAAGATGCTGTTTACCACATGCAAGCTCATGTATTTAGACAATATATGAGAAGACTAATCTAATCTGTGAATGGTGTTTTTTTCATAGAACAGTGAGTTGAAAATAATGAGTGCTCGCCTCTGCAATGGAAAAAGGCTTACCAACCCTGCCACCTGTCCTAATGAACCTTTCATGCACGTTTAACCTTTAAAAGATGTACAGCTTAGAGATAGAAGAAAAAGAAAAAAAGGAAAAAATAAACAGATAACAACAGGTTACATTTACTAGTGGCTCTGTGTCCATTAATTTTTTTCCCCAATTGCAAAGAATTAATAATAAACAGTACATGACACTGTGCAATAAGAGTCAAGGCTAATGTAGGTGTTCGTTTGTTAAGCAAACAGCAATTGCTACAGTGGGCGAGCTATAAATTAAGCTCAGATGACAAATGTTCAAGGCTGCAATAAAACACCTGTAGGTCAAAGTGATATCATGTTCCGCATAATGCAGAACTGCTCTTCATATTTACTTCAGCAGGTATAAAGACACATTAAAAGACTGTAAAAGGTGTGAATCAACCAGCATGACCGTTTCATTGTGACAGATCTCTCAGTAGATCCTGACTGTTTCAATATAACTAGCAAATAACTGTATTACATTGTGTATTAGTGTACTACAAAAAAGTGTATTACAAAATGTCTGTTCATGATCTTGGCCTGGTTGACAGCTGTGATGTCTTTTATGCTCTTAAATCTACATAGACTATATGTAAGTAAAAAAGAAAAAAAAATAGCTTCTTGAATCCCATTCTAAATCTAAGCTCATTAATATGGAGTTCATGTCCCCTTTGCTCCTACATAAAGTCTCCATTTATCAAAGAAGACTTTTCTTCAGATTTTTAAAAGTGGTCATATGGATTTGTGATCATTCGTCCAGAAGAGTTTCCGTAAGGCCGGGTAACAGATATCAGAGAAGAAGGCCACAGTTATGCTATGACCCACTAATTTGATTGGACCAAGAGTACTGATATTTAGTATAAAAGCACTGGTACATGTCACTGTTTAGGTCATACTGCTTGTCTGTGTTTGCTATATAAAATAACACACTCTGTCCATCTCTTTGGTAAGTATTTTCATTAACGGAGCAAAAATATACAAAATGTTTGGTCCTATTGTGTCTGAAATGCTGCACATGAAAGCAATCATCTTCATTACCTGGGTTTTTTTAATTATACTGTCATGGCAAATTTCATCATGTGTTGCTTCACTATAGCCAAGAACACAACATGTCTAACACAAGCTGTTACTTCTACATTAAACACTTTCTACTACATCCTAAAGGTGCTCAGCTGGAATCAGGTCCATTGACTAGACAAGTTACTGCAGTACACTGAACTTACTATCATGTTCATGGAACCAGTCTGAGATGATCTATGCTTTGTAAGGTGACACATTACCCTGCTAGAAGCAGTCATTATAAGACAGTAATGATCAATTGGGGCCATGAAGAGATGCATTTGGTCAGCAACTATTCTCAAATAGGCTATGACATTTAAATCATGCTTGATCGCTATTAAAAGGCCAAAATGTTCTAAGAAAATATTCCCCACATCACTATACCAGGACCACTACATCTCTGAACTGTTAATGCAAGGCAGATTTGATCCACGGAGTTTGATGCACGATGTGAACATTAACTTTTATTAACTTTTTGCATTGCACTGCTGCAATATAACTAGCCGATAGGATAAACGCACAAATGTACAGGTGTGCCTGATAAAGTGGCCCATGAGTAGCCAATGTTCAATGTTATTATTTCGAGTCATACTTCCTTCTTAAAATTTCTCTTCTTACATTTAACTTTCCACATTCTCTACAGTTCCCCATAAGACTTTCAGCTTCTCGTGTTGCATCAAATGGGCTTGACACATCTGTCTGCTATCTTCTGCTGTCATTATCTCTTATTACGATTTCTGGATAAATGATATTTATTTGTTTAAATGTTTGTATGTGTACCACCTAGAATCTTAGCTTATCTTTGTGTGTAACTCTGCTGTTCTGTCACTTGGTTGCGTCTCTCAGTACACCCTTTCCTTGGCTACATCGGACACCTTGTTTCTATGTACTGGACTCTTTGCATAATCTGACATGTGCACCGCTCTTTCACTTAATCTTGCATGGCCTATTAGTTCCTTTAAACTATTCTTAATTTCCTAAGCTGTTCATTAACTATTCCACATTTTCTAGGCACTGGTAGAATTTTCCCATGTCAGCAGGCACGTTTGTTGGTGGAACACTCCACAGAGGGATTTATCCTACCACAGCATGTTTCCAAGTTATCCTTATCCTGTATATGTTTTAGCAATTCTGTTAATAGATCTCTGATGTATTCATGAATAATTCATGACAAAACGGTGATAAAAAGACACACTCACACACTCACACTACTGCTGAAGACTGGAAAAAGACCTGGTGATTTATTTTTTTCTTATTTTCAGTTGTCCAGTTTGTATCTCCTTTCTTCATTCTGATGTTCGATGTGAACTTTAACTGAAACTTTTAACCTATATGAATGATTTTATGCTTTGTGTCACTGCCACATGATTGATTGAACTGCTGCTGCTGTTGGGCTCTTGAGCAAAGCTCTTAACGCTTTCTGCTCTAGTATAATGGCCCTGGTTTCCAAAGCTGAGATTGGCAAAGAAAAGTATCTGTATCTGAAATGTATCTTTGACAGAAAAAGACTTCTTTTTCTAGTCATCTCTAGCTCAGTTTCTAGTCTTAGTGTCTGAGAAGTTAAACAGCATAATATTTTGAGCTCCACTGCTGCAGCAACACACACTAGATGCAATTTTGGCATGCATGTGATGTGCATAAATGTCCTAGAGTGTAGTATTAACATTTTCCAGAGTTCATGAATGTGTGGCTTATATGTGTGTGTTTGGTGTCTGAAAGGGACTACAAAGGGGCAGCTATCTGCTTACAGGATAATAATAGTAAGACTATAGTGTTTCCCCAAACAAAAGGAGATCCCCACTATTGGTGCAAGTATTGCTTTACCCATATCAATTTAACAGATTTGTGTTTCATTTACTGCAAAGTATTACATAACAAGCAACAATATTAGTTACCTGGCATACATTGATAAGCAGTCAAAACACAAATACATAGCGAGAGAGAGAAAGAGAGAGAAAGAGTGAGAGAGAGAGAGAGAGAGAGAGAGAGAGAGAGAGAGAGAGAGATGTATTTTCTAAATATTATCTTATCGTCGGTGGTCCAATTCAATGCATAGATGAATACAGGGCGGGGAACATTTTGGCACTGCAACAGATGCTCTATAGTCAATAATTGTTAGCATAAATACAAAAAAATGTACTATATCAGATGCCCAAGGCACATGTACGTTATAACAGTTCCTGTGTCATTTATTCTTAACAGCGTTCAGCACTGCCATCTCTTCATCTGTGTATGCAGTGCTTCCCTTCACTTCACTATCTGATAATCAGTGATGGTCAAATAAAAATGAACACTGTGAACTAGAAAATTCAAGAGGAAATCTATTTCTAACTAACATAATTCAAAAACCTTACTCTTTTCCTTCTTTACCAAAGTGAAGAGTTGAAATATACACAGGGAAGGAATCTGACAGAGGCTGACAGATTATATACTCAAGACTCTAGATACAAAATTCCAAATTTTATTTGTCACATATTCAGTTATAAATAATATGGAACATGCAGTGAAATGAAAACCTGGCCTACTCCTAATATATGATTTCTATACATGCTTGTCACGGAGACGGTCGCTTTAGAAGTCGAGCCTCTAGAACTCCACCCCTCTGGTCATGTCAGACACGTAATAAACTTTTCAGTAATAAGAAAGGCTTAAACAGAGCTGATATAACAGCAGGCTGCTAGACTTACTATACAAGTACTGTAGCATCGGTTATGCAATATCTCAACACATTGAGTTACACCTACTGTAACATAAATAAACTCTGAGATGATTATTTGTATCATTGGAAAACCATTTGCTCTTGAATCCTCTTGGTTGTTTTTGAGAATTTTAACATTTTGTCATATCCAGAAATGATATGCACTGTTAAGAGTGACGTATCTCACTTGAATGCTCACAGAATAAACAATTCACAACTGGTAACAATTTACTATCACCTTAACAAAAGACAACCTTTTACAGCTAACAAAACTGACCAAATGTTCAGCTCTATTTATAAACCTGGTCCCTTGAAAAAGGTACTGAAAATAAGAAACATGAAGCTCTGTGCTTAAAAGAACACGTCTCAAGTAATTCTTTTAATGTCTACCGGCTTATCTATAGTAGCTTTCCTATAATATTGTACACTTTGAATAGAGTGTGCATAACTATGTATCAACATATTGCTGCATGTTCCATTGTATTTCTTTCACTTTAACTAGTAAATTAGTGTGTGATATAAACAGCTCATGTACTCACAGTGAGAGGCAAGGAGCAAATGACGAAGATGATAGTCATAGATGCCAGCAGCACCAAGTGGTCTATTTCCTCTTCACCCTGGCCAAACCAGGTGCTAAGCCTTTTCTTGCGCCCTGTCGAGACCACGGATCCTCTGCGTGTGATCTGGCTGCGGTGCATTCGGCACAGACTGATGATGACTGAGCCATTACACACAAACACAACAGTAATGAGCAGAGCCATGAGAAGGGAATAAGAGAGGGAGAAGGCGAGCGTGCGTCTCTCCTCTTCTTCACCCTCACCAACAGCCTCCATTTTTATATAGCACCATGTGCCAGGGCAGTACTGCTTATAACGGCCAATACCAAAGATGGGCAGCATGCAGAAGGCACCTGTGAAAAGGTAGATAAGGAAGAGCGCAACCTTAGCGAAGTGCCTCCGTACGTGCTTGGAGTAGAAATATGGGTGGCTGATGGCCAGGCAGCGCTCCACTGCCATGGCACACAGGATCAGCATAGATGCCAAGCCAAAGAAGGTCAGGGCGAAGGCAAAGGAGCTGCAGAGATGCATGTCACCAGTTAAGCCCACTAGAGAGATCGCATGAGTGTAACACACAAACACAGGTGGACTGAGCAAGCACGTCCCTGCCAGATCTGTTACAGCAAGTCCTGTTACTAAGATGCAGAAGACTGAGGATTTGGTTCGTCGTTCTTTTTGGTGAACCCCAAGAATAGCCAGAGCTATCAGATTGCCCACCACACCAGCAAGAAACATGATGGCACTGACCACCAGGTTCCCAGGGTTCTTTTGCACTTCGATGTCCGTGACATTTTCACAAGTATCGTTTAGGATCATCATTGAGTTGCTCTGACCCTGAGCCTAGAAGACTGTGGAATAGAGTGGAATAGAGTTAACAAGTCAAGTTGCTACAAAGGAAGCAGTGTTAAATAAGCAAATTATAGTATTATATACAGTAGTACAGTATTACACAAGCCAACTTCTGAATATATAAAAGAGTCTGAATCATATGATAAGAATCGTTTTTTTTTTTTTTTTTATAAAGGTCTAAAATGAACCTGAAGAATATTGGTATATATGGTAATAAATTGGTTCAATAGGTTACAGAATGAGAGGAGCAATTTTCATATTCAAACTAGGACTATGTATTAGTCCATAATTCTAATATAAAATAATGAACCATATACATTTGCACATAAACATCATATCCAGCTGTTTTGTTTTTCGTTACAGTCGAAAATAAGAAGTTAAGCCACGCACCTGTCAGCGGAATGTCATTATTATTTCTGTGCTAAAAAAAAAACTGTGACCATCAGCCGAGTCGGTTCTACATCTGTACACTAGATGCGTCGGCCATCAAACCTCTTATACAGAAAAATAAATCAATAAATAAATACATAAAAAAAAAGCCCCGTCGATACAAGAAACGAGATGGTGAGGAAAATATCCGGCACTGAGGGAGATTTCCTCTTCATTTAAGTTTTATCCAATATATGTAACAGCAGCTCCATAACTCCAAGAAAAGCAAGTAAACAGGTTCAAGCGCTTTTACGCACGATAACGACGCTGTAGTTCAGTCGTGATTAAAGTTTGAACGCCGCCGCGAGCTGCTTCCTGTGTCTCGCTCTAACGACTGATTGTCTGTATGAGAGTCGTGTGTTATAGACGTGAGAAACAGGGAGGAGAGACAAGCAACAGAGTCAGAGGGACAGACGGAGCAGAGGAAGCAGTGGGTTACAACAGCCTAAAGATGGCTCATTCTGCTGCGCAATTGGGGACTGACTGTAACTACTGCTGTCTCTAGCCACTCTAGCATATATATATATATATATATATAGATATATATATATATATATATATATATATATATGTGTGTGTGTGTGTGTGTGTGTGTGTGTGTGTGTGTGTGTGTGTGTGTGTGTGTGTGTGTGTGTGTGTATATATATATATATCTATATATATATATATATATAAATATATATATATATATATGCAATTCTTATGATAACCATCACTAGGGTTTTTTTTTATCAATCAAAGGTGCAACAGAATACTAATCTGCATGCATTTAAAAAGATAGCTACTCTTATTTTTATGTTTTCTCCATCAACATGTAAATGGCATACGTCTGAGCTATATTTGTTTGTCAAACAAAAACGACTGAAGAAATCCAGTGTTATGCTTCCAAAGAGTTAATACTGTAAAAGTAAAAACTTCATGTGTTTGTTTGTTGCGCTACAGTTCACTGCTGTGATAGCTAGCTAAATGTCCTACAGTCTTTGCTATTAGACAATGACGAAATGACCTTTCAGATTTCCCAGAGATGTTGTAGTGCATACATTCATTCATTCTCTACCGCTTATCCGTACTAACTCGGGTCACAGGGAGCCTGTGCCTATTTCAGGCGTCATCGGGCATCAAGGCAGGATACACTCTGGCAACCCATCGCAGGGCACACACACACTCTCATTCACTCACACACTACGGACAATTTTCCAGAGATGCCAATCAACCTACCATGCATTTCTTTGGACCGGGGAGGAAACCCACGAAGCACGGGGAGAACATGCAAACTCCACACACACACAAGGCGGAGGCGGGAATCGAACCCCCAACGCTGGAGGTGTGAGGCGAACATGCTAACCACTAAGCCACCGGGGCCACTTGTAGTGCATACGGTATTCCTATATTAATGATAAATCCAGCTTAGTCTGAGCATCAACCAAGTTTTCTAATTGGCTTACTGTTGTGTTGTTTTCTTAAATAAATGTAGCAGTGGATCCTTCATGGACCAATGAAGATCCAAGGTGGACAAATATGGTACACATGTGCAGTAATATTGTTCAGTGCTTAAAAACCAGCAAACCTTGCTGTGCATCATCTGATACATTCATACATGTCACCCCTATTCACTCCCTAAATAACATATAGCCTGTAGTGGTCCTATAGTGGTCCCTTGTGCTGCATATGGGTTAAAAGTGGGGCTGGTAAATTGTACAGAACAACTGATGGTTTACTCTTTTTGGCTACTCCTCTGATAAAAAGGTGTAAATGCCTGTGTGCGTATGAGAGCCATTGCCATTTACAGGGTTTATGTACACATACTCCCATGGCTATCTATTTGAATTCTCATGGTCGCCATCATATTCTATAAGCATGCATTTCAAACATTTGTGGTGTAGCAGATAACGAAGAGTGATGCTGCTTTTTAGACAGGAAGGAGTTTAGTTCTTAATTTTGAAATGCTTTAATGGCCCACATTATCAGCTCATTGCAAACACTTACACGTGTTTCTGGTTACAATAAAAGGACAGCTCGGTTTCAGGGTCGATTGGTCAAATCTCATACAGCATTCTTCATTCATCTCTGCTTGTAACCAAAGAAATGGTCTTATAAAAAAAAGCGACATAAAAAAGTGAAAGTGCTGCTGTCTGAAGTGACTGCAATGCTATTTATCACAGAAAACTTTCTTGTAGTTATGGTACTGACATTACTGATATTGTAGACTTAAATGTTGGAACAAGTCGGTCGGTTTTCTAGTTTTGGTCATGGTGTCATGTTTAATTTCAACCCACACTCATTATAAACAGCACATCTGTTGTGGTTATTGTGAAATTTTATTACCCTGACTCTGACTGAGGTCGTGGTTGGAATTTATAATGTTATATGCTTTTTCAGTTTTGCTTGAATTTGCCATTATAAGATCAGTGTCATTTTATTCATCAGTCTAGACCCTTGATTCTTAGGGGAAATCCCTATTTTTTTCTTGTAAAGAAATATCTTCCACCTCAGCATGAGGTCATTACTTATCCACTAAATTAATACAGTAAAATATCTTAAGGCTTACTTATATGGAGTAACATATGAAAAAGGTTTTGTTGTCATTTTCAAATTGGCCGTCAGCAACACACTACTGATTAAATTGCTATACCCCTGGTGAATCTCATAGATGGTTTATGGCTGCATATCCCAATGACCAAAACAGAGTAGTGATTTTAAATAAACAGCTGAATAGCTGGCTAGTTTGACTTGGCTGAAGAATCCCAGGAAACCAAATAAATATCACAACCATTTCAATGTGTAATGATTTAAGTTGTACTTCTCCTCAGTGTTGTTTTGTGTGATTTAAAGAAACATCAGTTGCATAAACTGATCTCCTAATTTTTCTTCATTTCCCGATTTCATGACAACAACAACTGCTCCATTTTCCCATGTTTGTGTATTTATTCAGGCAGTGAACAGAGTATAGTTGGACTAACTGCAGTGTCCATGAAAGAAAATGTTTGTGCTATTTCTAGCCCACTTATTTATCAAATTTCTTATACTAAGATTAATGATCCAGGGCCGTAACCCTTACAAAAAAGGAGCTCAGAACAGCAGTTTCACTGCATAATAACGGTAGATTTTTCAGACGTAAAGTACGTCCTTCACTTTCCATTAGTAGGTTGGGAATATTTGTTTAGAAAAAAACAACAAAGAAAATCAGAATGGTATGCTATGATTGTAATCAGATAGGTCAGGTGCACAATTACCTGCATGATTTCTTAAAAGATATGCTGTTTTCTTTAATTAGGTTTCTGGTAGATTTGGTACATTTTACAGAGGTACAACTATGCCAGGATGACATAGATGATGAAATATGAAGATCTTAAAGACAGACTGGAGACATAGAAGGAAAAACTAATACACTAAAAAAACCCAAACAATTTGCTGTCTCTGGCCAAAATAAAGGATTATTACTATAGAAGTGAGCAACCCATTATTGCCAGCTGTGATGAAATCTGAGTTTCACTACCGGTAAGTCTGTCTGGAATTTACCTTAATATAGACTCTGTGTATGGAATAACGCATGCTTTAGAATTTCCATTTTTGCAGACTTTTTTGTTTCATTAGAAGGCATAGCATGTACAGATATATTTGTTCTTCACAAAGAAAATAAAAAGAGCAAATAAAAAATAATTATTAACACTAACTCTGCAAGTAAATGTCACAAGAGATATAAAGAGAACGGAAACTTCACACTTCTTCTTTAGGCGTTGTCATAATTTCATAATTTCTGCACATGGGAAAGTAATAGTTTGAGCAATTCCTATCACAGTACACATTTTGTGCCCTCTGACTTTATTATTGTATAATGACTTAAAAGACAAGAACGATTACTGCATCACCCAATCAATCAGTAAATTGGTCACCATGGTCTAATGCCATAGTCAGTCTGCAGACTGTCTGTGAATTCTAACTTTAGCACAGGCATGAACAGCTCTGTCTGTGCAATGATATGTTGACTGTTGCAAAGCTGTTGAAACAGATACCTTTACTTTGCT
This sequence comes from Tachysurus vachellii, assembly GCF_030014155.1. NCBI lineage: Eukaryota > Metazoa > Chordata > Actinopteri > Siluriformes > Bagridae > Tachysurus > Tachysurus vachellii. Next base: position 14,431,542 of record NC_083474.1, read on the forward strand.
GACCAAGCATTATAGATCTGCCTTTTACTAAATGCAATATTCAGTGTATAATCTGAGAAATACCAGCAGACAGTGGATGAAAGTCTGACACATTTTTCTTACATTGACGACAATGGAACTGACTTATCTGTTGCTGTATCATTAGTGTTGAACTTTTCATACGGTCTTATTGATAGTGTACTGATAACTTTCATTAGCAAACCCTGAAGATAAGATAATCAGAACTGTGCATCACTGAAACAACCTCGCAACCAAGCATCACAACCTCACCACAATCTTGTGGTCTGTAGAATATTAATAATCAAAAACAACATCAAGCCAATAGTTTTGAAATATTTTACATTAATTGAAAGAAAAGGGGGTTTGAGTTCCTATTGTTAACAGAAAAGTCTATTTACAAGTGTATAAATGACGTCTGAATATATTCTGCCTTCAATACCATGGTCATGCAGGTCCACAGAGAGGCAAATCTGTTTTTATAGCAATTGTGGTATTCTAATGAATTTTTGTTTTATGTGGTTTTTAATTCCCGGGGATATGAGCACAACAGAATAATTTAAAACAGATCTTTTCTGAGTAAGGGAATGAATGTGAGTTCTTCAGGAAATTAGGGAATGTGTATTGGCCATGGTTGTTTGTCTGAGGTCAATTCTGAGTAATGTGAATTCACATCGTCATTAATAATCTGCACATCTGAGGAAAATGCTGAAGTCGCAAAGTGAAAAACCACAAAATCCTGTTTGTTTAAAACTCTGTCACACCCAAACCTTTGAAACGTAAGATATACTGTAGCAGGTATAATAGAGTGACCTCATGTGGTTAAAAGAAGAAACTATAGACATACTATAAACATACTCCAATAAACTCCATTGGTATTTCAGGCTACTCCTAAGAGTACTTATTTCCTGCCTCTCAGAAATCAGGGTCTGTCTCAAACAGCTTAATGACAATGGCTTCGTAAGGTTGGAGTGTTATGGACTGAAGAGTCACTGGACCAACGCGATTCAGACCTGTGCTAGTTACAAACATTCCACTTTCAGGAACATTCAATGTCCAGTTATAGTCTAGCGCATGAGACTCTGAACCCAAGTTAAACAGCACCAGGAAATGAATACACCCCCATGAGCGCAGGTATGCCATAGGTGATGTGGCTGTGGAGTTTGTGGAGTTTGTGGAACCAAAACTGAGGGAAGTGGTATTGAAAGTGAGAAAGGTGAAGGTGCCATAAAGGAGAGCTTCTTCATGAAAACGTGTGCGGCTCAGAGAGCGGAAGAGAGCTGTGGAATGCGTTGGGTGATGTGGGCTCTGCAAAAGAAAAAAAAAGAAAAATCAAAATTTCCTATAAATCTTGTAGCAGTTCATTTAAAAGTGTGTGTTAATTCAACACTGAGGTTTATAATGTGAACTGACACATGGGCCAGGAAACATAATTAGAATAAATCCAAAATGAGATCTATTATTATCACCACTATAGTGTCATTATCTTGTACTGGTGCTTTTATCCAAAGTGACTTACAATTTTTAGACAGCTGAGTAGTTATGTTAGCAGTTAAGTGGTCAAAAGCCCAAAAGTGGCAGATCGATGGGGCTGGAATTTGTGCTCATGAGCTTCCTGTCAGTAACCCAACACCTTAATCAATGAGCCACCACCATCTCAGTGTTTATATTAGACACCAATGAGATGAAATAGAAGGAAAAGGGATTTTTCTGTCTCTGCCTGAGAACCCTGAAGAATTCCACACAGACAGCATGTGAAACTCCACACAAACAGTAACACAACCTCAAGATTGAATTAGAAAAACCCTGGAGCTATAGGGCTACAATGCAACCTAGTGTACCAATGTACCTGGCACTTGCATGTAAAATCTCATGTCTCTACTTTGTCTCATTCTGTTTCTTTTATTTTTATTCTATAACTCATTTGGACTTTATTTTAGATTCTTAGTTTATAAACATAGGGTATGTATTAAGAGACAGAATTTTTGTTTGTTAATCCAAGATCAAAACAAGTCTTGCCCATTTCTTTCCCTTTAATTTGCTTACTGGAGCTTGACTGATCTCATCACCATATCTGATAACAGGAGTTCCAGGCAGGGTCATCATCAGAACCATGACAATTTTCTGCAGATTCCAGGATACAGGCCCATCCACCTGGAATACACACAAACTGTTTGTTACCTAATCACATACAGGTGAAATCACTTCAGTTACTAATAATGCAAAACCCTACAGCGGATCATGTAAACAGCTGAGATCATTGCCGGGGTCGATTTTATCTCAATTGAAAACAATTACAATAGCATGAATGTTGTATCCAGAAACACCACTAGCCTAGTGTGGTAGCCTAGTGGTAGCCTAGTGTGGGCATGTGGTAGCCTAGTGATTAAGGTGTTGGGCTACCAATCAGAAGGTTGTGAGTTTGATCCCAGGTCTGCCACTGTTGGGCCCCTGAGAAAGGCCCTTAACCCTCAATTGCTATATAATTAGCTGTAATCAATAGCTGTATAAATATTAGATAGAGTAAGAAATAATGTAAGTAGCTCTGGATAAGGGTGTCTGTCAAATGCTGGAAATATAAATATATATGAAGGTCTATGACAAATTTGACAGTTTCTACTCAGCAATTGTACAGTACACCATCTAGATGAGCTGCATGTTGCTACTGTTGTCCAGTAAAATCAGTATTTCCTACATAGCATGCTATCTAAGGCTGGGGTATGCGACAATTTTAAAGGTCCAGTGAAATTCTCTGCTTGCAATGTTCCAGATAAGGACCATTAACAGTTAACCATTTCATGTGTAATGGTTTGTTTATGGTTAAAAAAAAAAGACAAAAAAGTCATTTGTTTTATAGTTGCTTCATGTGATACATCTGTTTTGGATCTGACTTGCAGAAAATAAACTCATACTTTCTCTTATCTGTGAAAATGTTCCCCTTTCCTAACCTTTAGCAGGTTTCTTGTCTGGTGAGCTGCCTTCAGCCAAATCATTTACATAAATACAAGCAATTCGATAAAGCACAACAATCTGTTACAGAGGATGCACTGGTTCATTTAGAACACTAAAGTTGCAATGTTTTTTCCTCTATACATTAATCAGCTCTGCCAAGTTTTTTTTTTCAAGTAACCAGTCGGCTAAAATACTGTGTTGGGTTTGACAGCTGACAATAAAAAAATGATAGGTTTTTATTGTATTTATTAGATTGTAACGTGTGGCATTTTGTTTCTAATTCTTGATTGCAGTTCCTCTCTCCTTAAAACTAGTGTTGCTAATGTTGATATTTGTTTCAGCAAAGGTTATGTATTACTGCGTGTTTTTATTGTTAGATAAATAAATATTACATCTAATTATCTTTGTTCAATCACTTTTGTGTATTTTGTGTATATACAGTGCTTTGCAGGCCTTGTGCTGTATAAAGTATTGTTGTATGATGAGAAAAAAATAATTGAATTCCACTTAATTCAAAAGCTCTTGATGTGAAACTCCCTCGGTACATTTAAAAGATTTTTACTGTGTGCTGCTTTAGGGAAAGTGACCTTTAACTACAGTATCAGTCAAACATCAAACAACATCAGACTCTGCGGGTCCTAAGAGAATTATCCATTTTCCTAGAATTGTAATGCTCTAAAACTGAAGCATGCCATAAAGTGAAGAATACAATGTCAATGTGCAGTTCCTGTTCAAGAAGTGAACAAACCTTGTTTTCCCTAATGACATTTTGAATGTTTAATGTTACAAATTGTATAAAGTTTACCACCTGTAAAGAGAATGACATATCACAAATATATCCACACTGAAAGAAAAATCATTGCTTAAAACCAGTGAACTAAGCATGGCATTTACCCCTGTTTGGGTTGTGAATATTAAACAAGAAATCTACTCACTCTCCAGCTTGGCCTTTCTCCATGGAGGTTCTTCAACATGGACTCCATTTCTTCAGCTATCTCAGAGGCTGATAATGGATGTGAGGATGGAGGAATCAGAAACTTTGATACTAACTCAAACGTAGAGCTGTTTATTGCTGACTCGGAAATATTGAGCCCTGGAACAGAATCACTTATTTCCCTCACCATCGTTATCCTGTAAAACAAAAAAGGACATACACTTAGTTATGTACAGCAATATGTGGAAAATTCATATGTTGGTAAATGCAATGCACTGCAGTTTTCCATTTCTGAATAAATGTAGATATTTTACAGTGAGGTCTAAAATGGCTGCTCAAGACCTTTCATTGCCATCTGTGTTAAACTCCTTGACCACTTCTTTCCACATTTGCAGTGTCTGAAAGTCACAATTACAAAAACACACTACTTGTATTCTGGTTGCACTCAAATTATGGATATTCCCTTTCCCACCATGAACACATCATGTCAGTTAATCCTCAGAATTATTTTACCTTCTCAGTAAACGTAGTGCCTACATTGCAGATTTCAAATCCTGACACACCTTGCTCAAGCCAGTACCTTAATGAATCCTAGGAGAGATAAGTGAATAACACAGATTAGTGGAGTAATACACACACACACACACACACACACACACAGTAAACACATTTAAATAATTAAAGCATATTTACCTGGACATAATCAGAAGCATTTGATATCATCTCTGCCTTGTAGTTGCAGAGGTCTAGAATGACCCTCATACCTGAATTAAACGCAGTCACAGTATATATACTTACACTGAATATCAGTTAACATACAATAACATAACATATCATTACAGACTGATTCACTGATGACAGGCAACCACAAATATAAATTTTTATAGTGTGTTAACTTATGGCCGAACATTGCCACCTACTGCACAATAATGGTTTAATAACCATGTGCATAGTTTGTTTTCATGTAGATAGAGATGGTCCTCAGAAAAAGAGTAGGGTGTATCTTCTATAGCCTCACTTATTATTATATATGTATGTTAATAGAAGCAAATGAATAGCTCGCAATATAAAAACAACAGCAATTTACCCATAATAATAATAATAATAATAATAATAATAATAATAATAATAATAATAATAATGGCCTCTCTCCGCTCTTCAGTTCTTTCCTATAAGAACATAGCAATAGTCTCAGAAAAATGTTAACGGGGTTAAAAATATATATACCTGCTGCATGACTGTTGGTGATGAATTGGTGGAACTCAGGTAATGTTCCAAGTCTCTGTTCAATCTGAGTCAGGTTTAAGACTGAGATATCCGACTTGAATAATCCCTCCAATATAATAACTCCAACTCCTAAAGACTTAAGGTATGGCAGCCTCTCAGACACTCCTGTATGGGAGTAGAATATAATGAAGAATGCTGCAATTGTAAATATAATTAATAAACCCAAGATTTTAAACACAGGACCAGGTTGACAAAGTACAGACGCAGTGCACACAGACTGGCCATTGAAACAGGCTGGTATAAGCAATCCTGACTCACTGCAGAGCATAAACAGTGTAACAGCAATGCCTCAGAGAAAGAGCTACACTTTTTAACTAAGTGTAAAAAATACTAAGGTTGGCTAAGGCTAAGCATAACCAGGCTAGTTATCACTGGCTGTTATTATCAATGACTTAATTAGGGCATTTAGCATGGTATGAGGCTAGAGAATAAGACAGAATATACATATAGTATATATATTCTATATACATATAGTATATATGTATAGTAGTTCCATAAAATGCAAATTGTAATACTACAGTATACAAAGATTCTATACAGTTGTGTGCTTCCAAAGTTTGTGACAAAAATTTGTAGGGAAGAATCACATAGGCATGTAATTGTCAGGTGTCCACAAAATTTTGCCTATATATGCGAGATAATGTGCTTTCCTGACGGTGAGTGAATGAATGAAGACTGAATGTTAGCAGTTAAACTTATCACATAGGTTTAATATATGTATCATTCATACTATATTTATAATATTAAACAATAAAGGATGGTTATAAATTAAGAATGGTTATTATGTCTGTGTAACTGGTTGCACTCTGGCATGCATCTACTTACTGATTATAGCACCTGACTCTGCATCCATGAACAGGGCAGGCTGTAAGCGGTAGAAAAGCTCCTTCTGCCACCAGGGCAGGCGATGAGCTACAGGCCGTGGGCTCTGTACAATCACGGTGATAGCAATACCCAATATGGTCAGCCAACTTAGCCAGAAGAGAAGAACCAGGCGAGAGCGGAACTTCTTCCAGCCTGGTCCTCCAGCTGCTGCCTCCAGCTCTGCTCTGGTCAGTGGCTTCAAATAGTTCTGCTCTGGCTCATCTTCTGGGATGAGAAGAGGAAGTGCCTCTGAAGCCCCCAGACTGACTGCCAGGCTGGGGCCAATCATGCGTCCATAGACCGAACCAGCCTCTACCTTTAATGGCATTGTGCCTTAATGAGACACAGAGACAGGTAACCATGAAAAAGATTATATATGATAAATATAAATTGAGAGTTATACCCAAAGTTCATGAATGTCAGCAGAATTCAATTAACGTTGTCTAGCCAGAGTACAGGAGAGGTCTATTAGTTATATTTAAATAATATATGTGTTATTTTGATTATTTTGCCCTTTTTATCTCGAATTCGTCTCCTACTTTTCCTGGGCATTCAGAAGTGAACGAAAACATTTCGAAAGAAAGTTTACTCTCCTGAAACCCTAAAAATGTTCTAGATGTATGTATAGTTACACACATACAGTCTATTCCACTGATTTTAATAAACAAAAATAAGAAGTTAATAATAAGCACCTATGCATTACTGTATGTTCTTATTAAATTTGAGATTTCTTGGCATTTTGAGTGGAAACTTTGACAAAAATGGACAAAATGACAAAAAATGGAACACAAGCTGCTGTTATATATAAATAATGTGTATAAAACAGGCTTTTCATCTTTTCACGCTCATGAATAGAAGGCATTTACACACATTAATTACACTCAGCTTTCAAATATACACAAAGCATTTTCCTACTGCAATAAGAAAAGAAAGCCACTGATCATTACTTACCTTCTTTGACGACAGAATTTCTTTTCTCAGCAGAATTATTGTCTGTGTCTTACTTATAGTACTTTTCCTTAACTGAATGTTTCTGTGCATTCACTGTGCCTCTGATATTCTTTCTAGTTTGCTGCACCTCTAATACAAATGAAAAGAAGCAGCACTAAAGCTACGGCTTGGGTAATTAGTACAGAGGTGACAAGACATGCCACACTTAAATAACACATTCTATAGATATTAGACACTAAAGTGTTGGCTCTAGACCAGGAGTGTCAAACATGCGGCCCACAACTCTGAGACTGGGCCTTGATCTGTTATTTGAATACTTCTTACTTCCTTCCTTTCTTCCTTATTTACTTCCTTATTTTACTTAGTAACAACTACAGGATGCAGCTTGTAGATATTTTGCTAGGTGAAGATTGCTGTGTAGGCAAAGTGCCAGCTTTGTGGAGTAATAAAGTAATCCCACTCTAGACTTATGAAATGGTTTTTTGAGTATTAATTCAAACACTAAACATAAATAAAACCCGCAGGGGAAATTAGTGTATGGAAGACTGCAATGTCATGGTATGTAACTCTATTAATCTTTGCATAGAGTAATATTTTAATGAATATTCATTTGCTTGAAAATGCACAGTATATAAGATGAATGATGTATATAATGTATATAAAAAACTATAAAGCACTATAATCCGATTGCAGGTGTAGATTACAAGCTAATGACGTATCACACCATATGCAAGAGATTATTGTCTAAGAATAACTCATGTCACACGACAAACGCTTCACTACTAGCAAGAAAATATGCTGTAGGAATGATTTCTGTGGACAGCTTTCTGGTTTCCATTGGTTCTTCCAATACATTCTTAAGTGTAGTATGCAAAGGCAAGGCAAGGCAAGGTTATTTGTATAGCACATTTCATACACAGAGGTCATTCAAAGTGCTTTACATAGAAATTAGAAAACAGTTTATAAGAGAGAAAAAAAAAATATATGTAAAAATAAGAGACACATGATAAAATCATAATAAAAACATATATATAAACGATATTTATCGTTATAAATATTTATAAACGTGTAACAATACTTTAAAATCTATTCTAAATGTAACTGGAAGCCAGTGTAAGGACCTGAGGACTGGAGTGATGTGCTCAGATGTTTTGGTTCTGGTCAGGTTCTGGTTCTGGCAGGAGCGTTCTGTATGAGCTGCACTTGTCTAATGGTCTTTTTATAACTAATGCTTTAGATGCAGTATAAAGTGATGGACAAAATAGCATTAGGCTTAGTACTCCTTTGCAAAACCATATGTAAGATTCTAAGTAAGGGATCAAATACAAAAATGAGTCAAAAACAATAAATTTATTTAGAACAAATAATTCAAAATGTGATATATTTGTTGGTGATCACACAGAGTCTATGGTATCATTTCAGTACAACGGTATGTATCACTATATGTATAAATGTTTTTGTGTATCTACTGTAATTTGTTAAATGTTAAATCTGCAATTAATATACTGTACAAAAAACATGACAAAAACATGTCAAGTGCATAATGATAGCTAACAAATCCTATACATATACATGTTATTTTAAAACGTATATTATATATGAAATATATATTAGGGTAGGGATAAAAATTATATACTCTTAAAATAATAAAGTTTGTGATCCTTAATTCATTAATTAATCTTATATCATATCAGTTCATTCATTTATCATATATATATATATAGTTTAGTTCTCTTGGGTGTGAGTCATTGTCTCTGTCTCTGTCCTTATGCTTATCATGTCGATATGAATGTTACTGTAGTCATTCTCAGTACTTTCTCCGCCGGAGAAATGTTACACATTCAAACATTAACTCATTTTCCAAAATCTCAATTTATTATATAGTAAAATTTTAGAACCTAGAGTATCTTTGCTGGCCCATATTAAAGCAGAATGCCTGAAAACTTCCTCCATATGAATGTTTATACTTTATTGGAGAATGTATAGTAATATCTACATTATGTAGATTCTGCTCACTGTCTGCTGTATATACAAGAATAATCTGCATAATCAGGGATTTACAGTCACTAGAGTGAAAGAGTGACAGCTGAAATGCCTATTTCCCTGCTGATAGACATATTTGCAGTTAATGGGCCTGGATGCATTTTAAATTCCCTGCTATTATTTATTTATTTTTTAACTTTTTTTTGTATCTTTTTATCATATTAAAGTTCATCTGTCATGTTTTTCATGATAGAGTCTGTTGCTATGTGAGGCTTTTGATGTAGTTTCCAAGGCAACCACCATTAGTTAGAATCCTCTGAGCCACCAATATCCTAGAGTAAAGAAAAGAAATGACATATAACTTCATAATTAAACTGCCTCAACTCTGTCTATATCAACGTGGTGTTGTTGATTGATCTGTTCTTTATATCACACCAATATTGTCGTACAAGTAATAAACCATTTTCAACAGTATTATCTCAAATAAAATGACTATTCAGACTGGATATTTTCTGCACATAGACGTTTCAATGTTTGTCTCATTTCTAAGTAGAAGTATGTACCGCTCGGTCCTGAACAGTCCTGAAAGCTGCTGAATATTTCTGGTATGCAGCAATTATGCAGTCTCTCCTAAGAAGGAGAAAAAATTAGATATTTAGTAAATTCTTTTTTTTTTTAAATAATTTTTAATCATCCATTATGTGTCAATGCATAAAGGGTAATACAGAAACCCCTTGTTCCACTTACTTGCTTGTGATGCCGCCTCCCGGTGGAAGTCCAGGGATGTTTTCAGTTGCCAGAAACTTCATCAGATGAAGCAGATCAGGCTCCTCATTTTGACTCCTGATCACTTCAATGATTTCTGTGTATAGGATGATAAGAAGATGTTTGAGATGTTTAACTGAATGTTTTTCTATAGTGTGTGTGTGTGTGTGTGTGTGTGTGTGTGTGTGTGTGTGTGTGTGTGTGCCCCCGTGTGTGTGTGTGTGTGTGTGCGCGCACGCGTGTGTGTGTGTGTGTGTGTGTGTGTGTGTGTGTGTGCCCCCGTGTGTGTGTGTGTGTGCGCACGCGTGTGTGTGTGTGTGTGTGTGTGTGTGTGTGTGTGTGTGTGTGCGCGTGTGTGTGTGTTTATAGTACAGAATGAGAAAATAACCTTTTACTTTACAATCTACGAGTTGTTCCAGCTCTGCTTCCCGTTGCAGTGCTTCACGTGTCACTTGAGGTGAGCCACTGAAGCAGATGATGATGATGCTCATGTTGTCCAAACTTCCCTGTAATTTATGAGAAAATATAATCAGTGTAACTGATGTGCCACAGGTTGAAATGGATATATCTACTATATAAAAACTATTTCAGTTGTTTGTCTAAAATGCATTATGTATCTAAAATGAATGTAACAGTTAAAATTATCCAGTACAAGTGTATGGAATGGATGTATGGACCCAGCAACAACACGAGAGTTTAGAATCTGTTTGTGTTAAAACTGAACAATTGAACGATATTGAATATTGATATGAGGTGAAATGAAGTGAACTATAAAACCAAATTAACAAATACTACTTATCATCTGTGAGATGTGACTGCATAAAACAATTTTATTAAAATGCTGAGAATTTACAGGAAGCCACTAGTTAAAAGAGGAATTAGAGGAAGCCACTGGTTGAGAAACTTGTGAAAGAACATTTCTTAACATAGGTTGTGCTGAATAATTTTTCATTATTATCTCACCTAAGTGCCTACATTCAGAGAGCCGTGTCCTAAATGACTAAGAGCTTTGTCCCATATGGCCAAATGGTAAATATCATACCTAAATAGTAATAATATGAATAATGACGACAAATTCTTTAGTATAGTAATGTTGGTTTGTTATGGGGTCAAAACTTTGGAGATACATTTAAATGACAGAATTATTAGGAAAAACATTACTGTGTATATCAGTATGCATGTATAGCGCGTAGGGTTATTACCCAGTATGTGATCTTTCTCAATATACATACATACATTTTCTCTATATGGCCACTAGGGAGAACAAATGCCATTGGTGTCTCACTTTCCTGTGATATAAGCAAGCTTTAAATACAATGGCTGAATCATAATAATCATTATCTCTTCATTAAATTCAAGAACAAAATGCCTTTCAAAAGAATATTGAGCAAGAAACATCTAAAATCCACTGGTTCTTATTCATTCACAACAATGAACTCTTTCACTCTCTTATTCAAATAAAATGATGCATATAAAACAAAAATCAACTAAAAACAATTAGAGTAGTTGGAATCTTAATTAGTGGCTTGTCATAGACGGATTCAGGAATGTAGGGAAAATAAATTTATCCTATATTACTGGTGAGAGTGAAAATTCAATGTGACACCACTGATGATTGTTGTCAGCTTCATAGTCACACTGAATGTTTCAAATTCTACATTCAAAATTGCCTTTCAGAAATGTTTTGTGTCTTATTTTTTCTAGCATGTTGACAGTGACAAAAAGTTGAGCATGAAGTGTGTCTAAAGACCTGAGGTCTGGAACCGTAGATATCCTACAAATTTTAATCTTCCTTGAGTCAGCATGAAGTAAGCCAACGACACTGTATATTAAATCACTTTTAATAGGAAATATTGGACTAACTTTTTATTTTACTATATAATATATTTTCTTGTAATGTTAGATGTCTAGAAAAGCACAGAGCTTAATAATGCTAATACTGTATTTTTTTAAAAAGCAGATCCCATAGTTTTTAGGATAAAAAACCCAATAACACTCCACTCTCATTCATTCATTTTAAATTCCTGTGCCTATCTCAGGTGTCATCGGGCATCAAGGCAGGATACACCCTGGACGGAGTGCCAACCCATTGCAGGGCACACACAGTCTCATTCACTCACGCAATCACACACTACAGACAATTTTCCAGAGATGCCAATCGACCTACCATGCATGTCTTTGGACCGGGGGAGGAAACCGGAGTACCCGGAGGAAACCCCCGAGGCATGGGGAGAACATGCAAACTCCACACACACAGGGCGGAGGCGGGAAATGAACCCCCAACCCTGGAGGTGTGAGGCGAACGTGCTAACCACTAAGCCACCGTGCCTCCCCCCAATAACACTTAAAACATCTTATAGAATCACTTTAAATGTATATTGCAAGCATCTTTAGCTTGCTCACTAATTTTGTTGGTCTTTTTATGACAGTTTTTTTTTCTAACCTTATAGAGGCAGAGGTCAATGACCTGTGAACAGACTTCCCTCAAATCATCACAGACTGAAAGCCGGTTGTGCACAAAAGCACACAGCTCTTCATTACTGATGGCATCCCAAACTCCATCACAAGCCACCACTAGGAATTCATCGCTAGGGGAGCGCTCCAGATCATAGACCTCAGGTTCGGGGGACACCAGCTGCTCTGTCTGTGTCCTCCATTCCACTTCCTTAAAGGTGAAATCTCCTAGGGCGCGGGACACAGCCAGGGAGCCGTTGACTCTCTGCAGCGTGACTGAGCCCCCTGCATTCTGTATGCGTTCCTTCTCCCGTGGGTTACAGGGCTTGTGGTCCTCCGTGTAGAAGACCACCTGGCCATTGCGACACAGAAAGGTACGGGAGTCACCACAATTGATAAAGTAAATGTTTCTTGGAGAGATCATGACGGCTGCTGCCGTGGAGCCACTGCGGTCCCAGCCACTGGTGCGGGCAAGTTGATACATGTGGCGGTCAATGCCTAGGAACCCATCTCGGATGCTGTCTTTCACTTGCTCCACATTTTCCTCTGCAGCTATGCCACCTGGTGGAGGAGAAAAGACATGTGAAGTATTTTTTATAAGCACTGCATAATCCTAATCAAGGAGTTTGAGGCCTTTCAAAGCATGTAGAAAATTATACATTTTGGCAGCAATTATAAAATAGCCATTAAAATGTACTGATTGGAATACAATCTTTGAAGACTTATAAGTAAGCTTATTTATGTAGCATCTAACCCTTTATAACCTATAACCCTAGAACACATGTTCTTGTGTACTTTCTCATGCCATGCTAATAAATCTGCAAGTTACACAAAAAAGATCTACAGTGGATATAAAAATGTTTGCATACCGCTGTTGTGTGCAGGTTTTTGTAATGTAACATATTAAAACCAATGTAAATCATGTCAGCTCTTCAGCTTCAGCAATTGGATGAAACCAAGAACCTACAGAAACAGCTCATTATCTGGAGTTATCACAATCACTACATGCATTTAGTCAAGTGTATGCTAATCCATTCTGAGCCTCAGTTTTAATGTGATTGTTTAATCCTGAACCCTCTCACATGCTCCATTATAAAGTTAGCTTTATTAGAAAACAGATTAGTATACGTTTCGTTCCACCTAAATGTTTCTATTTGATTTTTGAATAGTTTGGGCTCCTATATCACATAAAATATGTGGGGAAAATAAGATCTGGCATGATTTATTTTGGCCTCTTTTTTTGCATTACAAAGACCTGTAATTTTAACTGGACTTTTAATATATACTGTATACAATCAATCTTTGGGGTTAATTCTACAGAAGCACCAGTAGGTAAATTGGGTTTGAAACATTTTATCAGTTGTTTCAGTCTGTAATTGAAAGACATTAGCCCTATAATTACCATATAATTACAAAGAGCATTTCATAAAAATTGATTCACAATATTTCACAGCAGTTCATTAGTTATATTATTTTTTAGATTTCTATTTAAAACTTCACCTATTTAGAAATTTCACATCTGGAAATTAGGCCTGTCCCCATCTGAAGCAGAGCTATTTGTTCCTGTCTCTTTTCTTTAAAAGACAACCAGTTTTGAGAACGAGATACTGGTTGGTTGTGGAAAGAATATTCTGTTTTCATTGCTATTCATGTCACAACCTGTAGACGAGCTCTAAAATGATCACAGCTTTAAAAAATAATTTATTTTCTCTAAGAGACCAAGTTGATCTTTTATGTGTGACGGGTGTCTTCATTTATAAAATAGAATATGTACCTGTCGCAAGGATGTGATCAAGCAGATGTGTAGAGCAATACTGAGCCACAGTGTTTCCAGCGTGCCCATCAAACACAGCGAAGTAACTCCAATCCAGCAAGCCCTCAGTCATCTCAGGCATGCATGTGTGGGCATCCTCCATTTGTGCACGCCATCCCTGCATGCTAGCTAGGGCATAGCTAACGCCCCACTTAGACTCACCCTCAGCAGTATGTTTCTGTAGCACTGGCCTCTCCAGATAAGGGCTGGGTATCTCCTCCACATCATCATTATCATCTTCAGAGTCTGAATCGTCTTCTGCTTGTTGTTCCACCTGGCCTCCCTTGAAAAAGAAAGTGACCATCTTTTCAGTCTCCCTCACCAGCTGTCGCAGGAAGGAGGGAACCTCCACGGTGCTAGCTCGCCTTGCCGTCCTCATGGCTACCTTGATTGTTCTCTTAATCCTCCTGCTGTTCCTTCTACTCTTTAGTTTCCTCCCTCTAGACCTCTGTAACAGGTCCAGTGCTTCACCCTGAAGCTTGATGATTTTTAAATTTTGAAGAAGAATGATTATATGAAATGTCTCTAAAACCTGAAGAGTTTTTGCTGGGGAACATTTGTAATACACAATCTTTAACTCTGTCTTTTGGTTCCTGAATAAAGCAAAAGGTAGATACAGTATAGTCAAAGTCAGTTTTACAGTGTTGAACCTGGGCAGCTTACCTGTCTCTCTTCTCTGCTCCAAGTGCTGTTATTGTCCAGGCTATTTCTGTTCACTCATCCCTCAATGTGCTCACCCCTGTATGCCCTGTCTCTCCCACTCTTTGTTTTGGACTCTTGATAATCCCTTCTACAGTAATGCGCTTGGATTAGGTCATGTTCCTGTTCTAACATTATGAACATGTCAGCATTTTATAATGTACCCAGACAGTAAAACAGAATGCAGATATAGTATGATGAATGTTTAGTATATAAATATTTCATAGCCACATATATGGCATAGATTTACTTGAGATGCTGCAACCATACAATCTTAAACATGCAAAGTTCTGAAATGCATTTTGGAAAAATGCCAGTATTTATATATTTTTATTTTAATGCCATGTAGTATTTACTTAAACCCAGTTTGGACACATACTGCTAAAACAAGGGCATAATGTGACCTTCATCATGACACTATACAAAAATGTAAAGAATAAATGTGAAAACATTCAGAAAAATCAGCATGCTATTAAATGTGCATCTAATGGAATTGCATTGTTTGTGCAAACTATTTTAGGCAACTTTGGACCTTTATTTAAGCCTAAAATGACACCTCAGGTGCTGCTACAGAGGTCATTGTTTTATTTGATCATTATTTTCCCAGCTCAGAGACAAATGTTTATTTAATCAAAAATAAAATTTGAGACGTTTCTTTATTTTTTTTTTCAAGATGTTCACAGCAATTCTAATTTATTTAATTTTGTAAACACAAACATGTATATTGTTTTGTAGTTTCTGCAAACAAAAAAAAACTTTTCTAATGTAATATATTTGGAAAATCAAATTGAATGGAATTGTAAATACATATTGAACAAAGGGGAATATAAACTCAGCCGGAACTAAGAGAATGTATTTTATATACATCAAAATATTTACATAAAAGTAATGTAGACAACAAATGCTGGACTCAAGATTCCATAATGTAATGCAGCTATATTACACAGTATGTTGTGTTACAGCAGAGTTTCGGTTCAGCTTGACCAGTTATTTATTAGGTGACAAACATTATGGCATTAAGAATTAGATGCTCTATGTGAGTAGAGTATATGAACAAGAATTTAAGACAGCTGGATAGACTAAAGGACTAAAGCACTGCTGCGTCACACTGTTTAGGTAAATAAAAATAAAAGAACTTTACAGAACATAAACATAGAACAAAAGGTTAATATAAAGAATAATATAAAGATTAATAGAATAGAAAATTCAAGATTAATATTAGGTATATTTATTTCACAATGTGTATGTATTTATCCCCAATGAGCAAGTCTGAGGTGACACAGGCAGCAGTGGCAAGGAAAAACTCCTTTAGATGGTAAAGGAAGAAACCTTGAGAGGAACCAGTCTCAAAGAAGAACCCATCCTCATATGGGTCACACTGGAGGGTGTGATTATAAAAATACAGTCAAACAAATGTTGTATAGATGCAAAAGATCACATGGAGTTCACATCTCCTCTTTAGTAATTTTAATTGTAATTATAAACAGTAATATGCAAGTCTTTCTGGATAAGAATCACACTAGATTATATCGATCATTTGGTTCAAATGATTCCCAAACTGAATGGAATAACAATAAAAATGGTAAAAGAATTATTCTCTGTATTTTCACTATAGTGCCAAAGTACTCCATAGACTGTAACAAATCACACCACACACACACACACACACACACACACACACACACACACACACACAGACACACACAAAACGTGCAGTGCGTACCAATCTGGCAACCCATATAACCAAAAGGAGGTAGCGCGCGAGCCAGAGGCGCGTTATAGGATGGGTGGAAAGGAGGAGAGTGTGAAGGAGGAGCGGAACAGCAGAATGTGAGGGATCTGGAAAAGAAGAGAGGAAATCCAGCGGATGAATGAGTATCTGATGGGCGCTGGAGGGGGAAGAGAGGAGCGGTCAGGCCCAGCAGCGCCTTGATGGAGCATGGGTCAGGTTTTAGGATTCTCCCACTGCAGTGAGTATCTTTGTTTTTTTCCATCAGTAGCATCTTAGCATCCTCACCTCCCTGTACATGCATTATGTGTTATACAGCAGTGTATATGTACCTATAGTGAGTACAAATTAATATGGCAAGATAGTGCGCAAAAAGGCATGTTATTTAGTATGGTTTGGTTGTATATGATAACTTTTCGTTTCCAGCTGTCTTTGTTGAGAAAATGTATAAAACATCATCATCCTCTTCTTATTCCTCCTCTAGTAATGATGCCTGGTTTGGCTAATTTGTTTGTGTTGATGCTCTGGTACTGATGTTTGCCTCTGTACAAGGTGTACATGTGTCAGGAGTACATCACTTGTATTAATAGCATTGATAGCAGACTGTGTGCTTTCCCACCTTTGTGCTGTCCCAGTATTTTATTATTGTTATAATTTACATTGAACTGCACTTACGGGTGGGTCCATGGGTGCTGTGTGTGCTTTGTCTCACTTACAGTAAGGCCTCTCCTATGCATGCAATGTACAGAATAGTGTATCCTGCATATTAACTGGAGCCTTTCATATTTAAAGCAACATGATATAATCAAATAGCAGAAGAGTACATTTTTATGTATTTAAAAGACATAATTACTGTTTAGATTAAAGCTTTATAGGTGCACTACATGCCCCTTTCGAGTTAAAAGGTATTATAAGTGTACCCTTTCTAGTAGCCTCGTCCCTTTCCACCCCAATCGCAACCAGAAACGATACAGTTTATAGCACTACTTTTCTGTACTGTTTTAGTTTTTTCTGAGAAACAATTTGACCATTTTCCCCAATCTGTGACATTTATGTTCTGATTACCATGTTATTATTATTATTACTGAATAGGTTTGTCAGAAACCTCGTTTTCATAGCTAAACGTATGGTCGTAGTTCAGTTTCTGTAGTGTAACACGTGTCTTGTGTAGGCGCATGAGTAACGCAAAGAACATTAAGGGTAACTTTCAGGGTAACTTAAACCCAGGATTATGCACATTACTTAAAACTTCATTGCTTTAAATGTTGATTATGTTACATACAGTAGGCCTGTAAAGTGACAAAGTGACATTGTGTCCAATTTGCACAATGTTCACTCTCCAGAAAATGAGTTAAATACATCAGTATTATTCTGACAATAAACATGAAGCTTGAAACTATTTTATGATATCAATCCACTCTTACTTCTCTGTTGTCTCATGAAAGTGTTTCCAGGAAAGCTTTAAATATTAACGGAAAAAGTTTTAATTATGCAGAATAAGAGACCAAACTATCTTTTATCCCATTGATAATGGACAAAAATGTTTCCTCCAAGTTTGGGGGTTCAATTTCTGCCTCCACCATGTGTGTGGCTCAGGTGCTTCTTACAGGCACTCTGGTTTCCTCCCCAGTCCAAAGATGTGCATTGTAGGTTGAATGGCATCTCTAAATGATCTAAAGTGTGTGTGCAATTGTTCCCTGTGATAGACTGACATCCTGTCCTGACCTGCCTTGTGCCTCAAGTCATCCTTGTGCTCCTGCACCCCACTAGCATTGTAAAGGATGGACATGTGGACATATTTTTCAAATTCAAATAATAGCAAATATGTTAATGCAGATGTGAATGCAGATGTGAATGTAGATGAGGTGTTTTGCTCCAACAAAGGTCGCTCGATGTGAATATCTGCATGTTCATAAGCTAATATGTGTAATTTTTTTTATTTGTGTAAAATAATTAGAAATAAAGGAAAATCTTAATTGTAAACTGATATGAGATGATTGGATACACAGTATTTTTGGGTACAGTATGAGTTATTTGGGTACAGTATGGGTTATGTGGGTACAGTATGAGTTGTTTGGGTACAGTATGGGTTGTTTGGGTACAGTATGGGTTATGTGGGTACAGTATGAGTTGTTTGGGAACAGTATGAGTTATGTGGGTACAGTATGAGTTGTTTGGGTACAGTAAGGGTTATGCGGGTACAGTATGAGTTGTTTGGGAACATTATGAGTTATTTGGGTACAAATAAGCATGGCAGTGTTTGTGTGCTGGTAAAGTATTTGGGACTAAGTTATGTCCTTCTGTTTCAGAGGAGTTTGGCTCTGTCTCCTCAACACCTGACTCTACTCCTCCCTGTACAGATGGTAAGGATTACTTAACTTTCTAGAGGCTTAGTCAACCTTTTATGAACATTACACACCAATTAGCAATTGCTCAGTCAGCTAAGCTAACTATGTAACTGGCAGCCTTAGTTCTGTGCTGGGTTTTAGCAGCTGGCTAGCTTAGCTAATGCTGCTAAATAAGAATGTGCACACAATGACCTACCAAATTATAAAGTAGCTGACAGAAGATGTATGAAAATATATTTATGGAACACTTCTTGTTTTTTGTTAATTCTTTGTGGTATTTCATTATTCATTTTTCTTTCCTTTGTGCTATGAATGCGGTGCATTTTTTTGCTTTGCCAGCTAAGTAGTTAGCTTTGTTAACATTACCTCTCCAGCAAGTCAGCTAATGTTAGCTTACAAATTAAAACCAAGCAGTAGTAACAGCGACACATTTCGTTTGAACATGGTACTTGTCATCATTTAAGCTATATTAAATTACTGGACTGTTTAGGATGGTTTGTAAAACAAATTGTTAAATTATATAGTGGATTTTTACCGTCATGTTTTACCCGTCATGACCTTTTCTTCTGTTCTATGCTGCTACTCCTACACCAGCACTGATATTACTGATCTCTTTTTTGCCCTAGGTGGTAATGAGGAGTCAGATTTCCCAGAGCTCCTAACAGCACGGGAGTGGTCTGAGGATGAAGAAGGCCCTGAAGATGACTTTAGTAGTTCCTCCATGTGGGGTACCCCCCGGCAGAACTCCTTTGAGCTCACGTTCTCATACATTGCCTTCTCCGAGGGCGAGAGCTCCGGACGGAGAGATTCAGGCAGACGGAGAACAGGAGGGAGAGGAAGACAAGGCTCATTACGTCGTATGGACACTGTGGAAACCTTTTTACCTCCAGACTCCCCCGTTGTCGAGTGGGACCCCCTTGCCTTCATGAGTGGAGAGGAGGAGGAGCAGATTGTGGAAAACCAACTTCCTGAATCAGTGGAGAGCCACAGTCGAACTACAGAGTCCTCCGCTCAGGGTATAGAGTACGCTCCTAATGACGAATTACAGGGCGAAATAGAGGAGATCACATTACAGGAGACATGCTACGTTACAAAGAGTTGTGAAGGTACGATATCACACCTCAGTCCTCATTAAGTCCATGCTGGAAAAAAAAATATATAAATAATTTAGTGTGCTAGACTCTATGTATAATGTATAAAGGTATCATTTGACATAAAATCAGCTGATAAAACTTGGAATATGTGCTATTTTAAAAAGTTTATGATATATAGATATGTGTGTGTGTGCACTTAAGCTGCCTGATGCTTTCTGACTGGTGATCTGATATGATTCACTCACTACAGTGTAAAACTAATTTCATGACTCCTTCAGATACACGCTTACTCCAACCAACATGAAGACAGCCATAAAAAGCAAACAATTATTAAAAATTGAATATTTAAACAATGTATGTCAATATTTTATACAATTGTATATTACTTAAATTGCTTACTATTGCCAGACAGTAAGATCAGTACCACTATATGGCAAAAGTAAGTGTTCACCTGACCTGTCACATCCATATATGCTTGTTGAACATCCTATGCCAGACTTTCTCTAATAACAACCTCCACTCTTCTGGGACGGCTTTTCAGTACATTTCGGAACACGTATATGGTGATTAGTGTCGTCGTTATGCATAAAGGCCTGGGGTACAGTCAGTGTTCCAGTTTATCCCGCTTAGCAGTAAAGGGAAATTGTAAAGCATTCAAAAAGACACGTCTGTACAATTGTATGATCCCACCTTTGTAGTCACAGTTTAGGGATGAATTCCATCTAAAGAGTGGTAGCTTACCTTTTTATCATCTCCGCAGCTAAACGGCTTCAGTCATCAGAGCCATATGTTGGCACAGAATCCACAACCACATCGCAACCTGAGGGAGAAGCACCACAATCATCACAAAATCCCATTGATCAAAACACTCAGGAAGAGCCCACCAGGGAACAGTGGTTTTCTACACTTAACCTATCAGAGTGGCCAACAATACACATCCAGATCGCAGGTAAGACTAAAAATATAGACTAAACATTATTGTCAGTGTGGTTCATTCTGAAGTAATGAATCAAACACAGGGCACTTTGATTTGGGTTTAAAGAGCCTTTCCTCTCTCCTGATGGTGACTTTTTCCATCAGTAGTAGTAGTAGTATATATCAGGCATATTCTACAGCAAGATCATTAAAGCATATAATGAACACAATAAAGCATTTAATGAACATACAATTATACACACATACAAACATACATTCAAGGTGAGGTTAATGCAATTGATGCAATCGTGTTTGTATAATAGAGTAGCCTGGGTGTCACAATTAAACACACAATATATTAAGTGTAACTGCTGCAAACCCAATGGTTTAGCCTTCAGATGAAATATCTCATAGCACTGATCGCCTCAGAATGGACCACAAACCTTGTCTGTTCTTGGGGTGAATATTGTGATAAAAAATGATCACAATATTCTATGATACCTTGATACATATCACAAGATATAGGCTTGGTAAAAAAAAAGTTGTATAAAAAAAAAAAAAATGTAAAAAAAAACAAAAAACTATAGTTCAGCAATATTTTACCATTTAGAAAATGTATGTAACATGAAAATCAGGATATTTTAAACAGTTTTACAGTCTCATTATATAATTGTATCAATTAATTTGCCACTTCCAAATAGGGTTGCAAAATTCCAGGAATTTTCAAGGCTGGAAACTTTCCATGGGAATTAACGGGAATATATGGGAATTAACGGGAATATATGGGAATTAATGGGAATATATGGAAATAAACTGGGAATTTAAAAAAAATGCAGAGTTGCAACACCCCCTGCATGTACTTGCATTCTTCCATAACATGCACAGTAACACTTTATTTTAGGGTCATTTAACTAGTTGCTTATTAGCATGAATATTAATAGAATATTGGCTATTTATTAGTACTTATTAATCACATATTGATGCCTTATTCTGCATTACCTTATTCTACATTCTTAATTGTACCCAATACCTAAACTTAATAACTACCTTATCTTAATAAGCAGTAAATTAGGAGTGTTACCACATGCACAGATAATTTGATGACCTTCCCTCACACACTCACTCCCCCCTGAAAAAGAAAAAATCCATTACAATTAAATCAGTCAAGACATCATTTTTAAAATTTGTATTACCTTGAATGCATGTCTGCTTATGACCAAACAAAATGTTTATTTATTCCCTATATTTCCAAATAATTCCCATAAATTCCTGTAAATTCCCATAAATTTCCATAAATTCCCGTAAAGTTTCCAATTTGGAATATTTCCAAAATTCCCCAGATTAAGTTCCCGTGGAAAGTTTCCGGAAATTTACCGGAAACTTTCCGCCCCTTTGCAACCCTACTTCCAATCAGAGATTGTATTAATTTGTTTATTAATATTGTGTTATAACGAGTACTGATTGTGATTGTGCCAATATTGATTTTACATCATCATAGTGCCCAGCCTAATCTCATAGATAAACTGAGAAACATGCTATTGGAAATTTCAATTTAAACGCAAAAATCTAAATTTGACGTTTATTTTAAATTGGTGTTATGAAATCTGTAGCTGACCGATGTGTGACTGAACAATTGAAATTTAAAATGAAGTATGAATTTAAGCACTTTTATTTCAGTCAAACACAGATCCTGTCTCCCTTTGCTCTCTTTTACATTTACTTTGAAACCTGCTATAATTAAAGAGGAGAGAAGATACACTACAGTGTGTGTGATGGGTTCTGTGTTTGATTGGTTTTGCCTGCAAGTTGCCCATATATTACTTCAAATATAAAAAATAATAAACGTAAATAAATAGAGAGACGATGCTTTGAAAACTGGGTTTGCCTACCTTGTCATATTTTTCGGTTACTCTTCACTTCACTCAAGAGTATGCCTGTTAGAATTGCTGTTTAACAAAATATATTATTATTGTTTTCAAATTTCTTCGACTAATTTGACCAATTTTACTGTATGTAATGTATCATTATGGTCCATTATTCTTAGTCAGTTATACTCAACAGATCTGCACGCTATCAAATATTATCTGCCTTCCAGCCAAGCAAGAGCCACAGTTGATTGCACTTGTTTATTAATTAATCATAGCTGGCAGTTAGTGCTAGCTCTTATTCAGCTGATTGAAATCCTGCAGATACGGCGGCATTTTGTGAACAAGCCTGGAGACCCAGATCTACACGAAGCACCAAAATCATAAATTCAGCACACTGAACAGAAGACATAAGCATGATTACCGTCATGATTCCTAACACTAGCTGGAAGGGAATATGTTTTAGCCAACAAAGCATAATTGGGTCTCTGTGGCAACAGTCCCTAGAGATTGCTGGGATGATGCTCTAATGCTGGGGTCCTGCTGCTTGCTTGAATGTTTGCACTCACTCACAGTAGTGAGAGATGGAGTGTGTACACACAGTATACACATGCCAGATCCAGCATCCAACAAAGGCAGATGTGAGGTAGTAAGCAGTGAAATATTCAATATGGCTTCCACTCTCTTCTTACAAGGATGAAAGCTTACTTTGCCCTGTTGAACTATGCAATAAATACAACATTCTATTGCAAGATAGGCATTTTCTTTTGTACGAAACAAACTGACATAATCTGCATGTCTTCAGTTGACATACTACATTGTTTGTATGGTTTGTTATTGTTACAGAATACTTGTTTGTATCTGGTGTTTCTCATTGTCAGTCCAACATGGTGTGTATGCATAAGCGTGCCTCTTTGTCCCCCTCTTGTGTGCACATACAACCACCTCTGTCTTCTTGGTTTGGGACGGTAATGATGGAGCTATGCTATTTTTAGCTGGTGGGATGGGGGCTGTCTTTAGCAGAGTGCAGGCCAAAAAAGCTTCATTGATCTGAGCAGAGCAGGGAGGCAGAGACAGTCAGGAAAGGCCTAAACCTCCAGCAGCTCACGAAATGGCCAGCAAAGGTGAGGAATCTTGAAAGTACACAAAAACTTAATGTTGTTACTGCTGCAAAAATTTAGCCTAAACAAGTCTGTAAGGACTACAAGCAAACAAGGCTCAGTCTGGACTACATTGATCTAGTTTCAGCTCTCTACTGATTAGACTTGCTTTGAGAACGTTGGTCTTCTGTGGGAGTGCTGTTGCAGAATTTGCAGTTGGGCTTGTCTTGGTTTTTTCTTCTCACTTCAGACAGTTAGTTGGAGAAGATGAGTGTGTTATACTGTTAAGAAATAATCCAAATATGAAAAAATTCAATCAAGAACTTCTCATTAGTGTATGTGTGTGCACGACTTCATGGGTGTGTTTAAAAGGATTAAGGGTTGTATCTGTTGTATCTGGCCTTGGTGTTAGCTTTCTGTCATTTCATTAAGCAATAAATATGGAAGTGCACAATAATAAATAAATAAATAAATAAAAGCAGGACACTGTTATATTGTCCTACTGCGACTAATATCTTTATCACAGTATCATCATACCGTTTTATCTACTGCACCTTGGTTTGATTTAACCTACATTTATACTGGACATCTTAAGACCAAATGTAAACAACTTGGCTGTTTTCTAAGCATATAGAACGCAAGCTTGCAGATGTTTGAGAATGAATATCAAACCTTTGGGATTAGGTCCTTGTGTAGTGTGATTGGAGAATGTAATGCATTCAATTGTTATTTATTTATTTATTTATTTATTTATTTACTTACTTACTTACTTACTTACTTACTTACTTATTTACTTATTCATTTATTTATTTATTTATTTCATCTAGCAAGGTCCAGTTTCCCAAAAGCAGTCACCTGCTCGACCAGTTAACAATGCTTTGTGGAAAATCAGCACAAATCTTTAGCAGTATCCAGGGCAGTGCAAAATCATATACTTTTAAATAAAAAAGAAAAATGTCCATTATAGATATGTGACCAATCTTAAATCTTTGAAGTACAGCGAAAGTCTTATATTCGGAATTTATATAATCAGAATTTAAAACAGTCTTTTGTTATCTTTGAAGCTCTAATAAATGAGTCACGTGAAAAATATACTAGAAAGAGTATAATTAATGTTCCCAATTATAATGATGTATTACCGAATCGTACATATATGTACGTACATATGCAATGTACGTACCATGTAATGTACATATACTGTATCGTACATATGCATATGCAATGAATTCTGACTGGGATAAGATATATGAAGTATATAAGCATCTGTAAGAACAACAAAAACTGGCCAACAAATAACTGATATAATCATTTTATTAAGTTGTCTATATCTAAGTATATATAAGTTTGTGAAATGGCAATTCACATGATATTTAAAGACTTTGTCATAATGCAAATCTAAAAGCTATACCTGGAATACAAGACAGGAATATGTCCATAATGATGCTAATAACAGATGATAAACAATCACTATATTCTGTATCACATATCACAATCTTTTGTTTGTCGCAGTCCTACATTTAAATAAAAAGAATTCAATCAAACAACAAACAAAACTATAAAGTACTTTCTGTTGTTATATATTTCTATTTTATAGTTAACCTTTATAGAAAAAATTACTATTTAACAAAAAAGAGGAGAAAAAAACAACAGCTTGTATAGAAATAAAAGAATTTTGAAAACTAATAGTATTAAACACTCAATAGAAAATTCTAAATCATAACTGATTCTAGAAAACATTTTGGGAAGAAAACAAATTAAAGAAGAAAATAATTATATTGTTGACCAATTGTGTATTTCAATAGTTTTAAACATTTTAACATTTAACATGTGTTAAGTAAACACCAATCATGTTATTGGCTTTAATGTGCACATGCACAGACAGAAGGGAGTGTGTGGTGACTAAAGTGAGCCACGTGAAGTTAGTCTGCAGGGTCACCTGCTTAGACAACAGGCAGGTGTATGTGTACTCAGTGTCTTACAGGTCTTACAGTAGCTGATTATAAATGTTCAATCTGCTGTTGCACTCCGTCACTCATGTCTGAAGGCCAGGCATGAACGGCATTACCATTGATGTAATTTGCAACAGATTACCGAGGTGACATCTACAGTTCGTCTATTGGCTGAGCCTCTGTAATCCATCCAGACAAGGATGGAGGATGTGGTTAGAAGGCATTTAATAACATTCACACATTGTGCATGCCTCTTTTGAAATCCAAAAGCAAATATCTTCAAAAGGAGCCAGATGAAGGAAAAAGTGAATCATAATCACTGCAATATCTTACGAATCCCACCCAAGATTTTCCTTCCATGAGTTAATCAAACTGAGGTGTCTAAATGCAGGGGAAATGTCACTGTATAAATGCAAATCTTGATAGCACTGTGTCACCAGACTTCAGTTTGGAAACTCTGAGACAGGCGGGGTGTTGACAGGGGGCTAGATGCTGTTAGAGTTCTGTCAACAGGTGCTTTTGTAGCTATAGTTAAATTCTGAATATTCCCACCCGTTTCTTGAGGCTATATTTAGCCCCAGGGAACCCTAAAGTCTGTCCTTACTGTCCTTCCTCACTCTGCCATATTCACCAGAAATATACTGTATGGGGTGAGAATAAGCAGAATCGATTTTTGGCAATTTTAAGTATTGTATGTTTTCACAGTTGTATTACTCATGCATATTAAGTAGGACTTTTGTCTGCATATTAGCTTATACGTACATACACCAGTCATTTTATCATGTACATTTACTATTTAGGTCATTTTTTTTGGTATGCAGTTATTGACTTTTGCACACTTTGTCAGCCCTCATCAACCTTATACACTGAGATACTACCACAGGACTACCACCTTAAAAGTCCCTCCTGGTTTACGTATAATGCTGTTACACATGGTAGATCACAAGTGGTATATCACTGTTGCTGGGGCTTTTAATCACCACAATGTCACTAATGAGATGGTTAACAATTCACCAACAAAAAAAAGCAGTGTTGGTACAGTCTGAAACATTGACACTGATGTAAGGCTAGAGGAATTGTATTGTATTGAATTGTACACTGATAAAGTGGCCATCTAAAAGGTAGTCCATCAAGGTTGGGCTCTAATAAAGTGCTTGTGAGGTAAATCATCTATAAAATTCCCCAGCAATGCTGTGGTGTCTGATCTCATACCCTTATACCAGTGCAACATTTACTATAATGCCACTCATGCTATGTACGTCAGTGCCACAGCTGTGGTCCACCACACAAGTAAACTCTGGTCAGTGGTCGAACTATGTTGGTCAGTAACTGTTTACTTTAGTTAAAAGGGTGAAGGATGAATAAATGATTTTTTTTCTGGTGAAGCTATTCCTGTTGTTCACAGGTAAGAGCCTTACCATGGCCACTTTCATTAATCTACTATGCATTATTTTTCCTGTCTCCATGTTCTTGTCTCTCGTCAGTAACGGATCTGATCTACTGGAAGGACACAGAGCGGACAGGCATGGTGTTCACCGGCCTGGTGGTGGGCCTGCTGTCTCTCTTCCAGCTCAGTATCATCACTGTGCTCTCCACTCTTTCGCTGGCTATTGTGTGCTTCACCATTTCTGTGCGCATCTACTGCAACTTGCTGCATGCTTTTCAGCTCAGAGATGGGGCACACCCCTTCCAGTGAGTATAACTATACCCTTTCTCATTTTTTCTGTCTTAATCACTTCGGGACTGTAATAAGGAATGGATACATTACGTGAATCTGTTTTGGATGTATATTCTACAGATCCTATCTAGAAGTGGACATTGGTCTGTCTGGAGAACAAGCTGAACACTATATGCAGAGAGCTATATTCCTGTGCTTTGCTGCTCTGGACACACTGAAGCGCCTCATCTTCGTAGCTTGCCTGTTTGACTCTCTTAAGGTGAGATTCATGAATAGAAAACATTTGTTCAAGAAGGAAGGATAATCGTTTTGGTTGTAGCCTGTGGGAATTACAGTAGTGTCATAACAAGCATAATATGTTAGTTAACCATGGTGTATTACAAGTCTGGCTGAATGTAGACCAGTTTATTTCCATTATGTCCAGTTTTATTTCTGAAACATTCAAACTGCCTGTGTAGTTGTATTTTTGTACCCACTGTAGTACAGCATTCCATGTACCACCTATCAACACCCCTCTGAGCACAGGCAAAATGCTACTTCTCTGACTTCAAGTGAAGCCATAACAATTCCACCCCAAAGGAGTAGAATTTTGTTAAAAAAGTACTTTTCTCACAAACATGTTTTGCAGATATACACAGTTGTTGTTGTTGTTGTTGTTTTTTTGTAAAATTCATGAATGGGTAATAGCTAATTAGAATTGTACTTATACTAATTATTTTTAATCTTGATCATAAAACCCAGGGTCCTAAACGTCCAGTTGATTACTTGTAACATTTTAAGAGACTGCCATTCTTCTAGCCATCATATAACTTAAATCTCTGCACCCAGTACCGTGTTCAGCAGGCTCAGGAACACTTTTAGCAAGCACCGAATCCTTGGACCCTCATTCTGACCTGAGTGGTATGTGTCATGGGGCAGTCCAAAAGTAGAGGGTTAAGAGAGGTTTCTAGTTTCAGTTGGTTGTACTGGAATAAACACACTGACTAATATTAAGTGAGACTCCTGTTGTTGATTGACAGGCTCATCAGTGGATGATATCATCTTCCACCACAAATCCCTCCAAAGACCAGGGTTCGGTCATAGTTGGACAGGAACATGAGCCTTGAGTGACTCTTTGAACTTTTATGTGTATTCGTTAAATGAATTTTTTCTTTATTTGCAGTTCCTGTTGCTGATGTATCTGGTGACGTATCTGGGAGCTCTTTGCAATGGCCTTACTTTGCTTATTATCGGTATGAGCACTTTTTTTTTACATTAGACAATATTTTAAGGCTGTGAGAAAAGTTAGAAAATACTTTTCTAAAGTTATTTAGAAAAGTAGTAGTACTAGTTTAGAATATGGAAAAACAAATATGGAAAATTTTCTATGCTACCTAGTGGATCCTACTTTTTAATGCTAGAGAAAAATTCTGCATAGAAGAATTTTTTTTATCTTCTGCACACTGTCACTAGTGTGTTGTAGAATGTTCCACTCTAGTACTATTTTTTTTTTTGCACATTTCTAATTTCAAATGACTCTTTCATTTCAAAATTGTAGTTCAAACAATTTATTAAAACACTGTGTAATATTTAAATCTTGCGTGGTGTTCAGGTCAAACTGACCCATTTTATATTCTTACTAAAAGCGTTTTGCATTTATTGTAAATCTTCCACACTGGGAGATTCATTTTTGTGAGGTGCATTTAATTTTTTTTTTTTTTTTAGATTTATGCCACCAAGGTCTTTAATATAGTGTATTTTATTACACAAATTATAACTTCATCACAAATATGAATGCCGCTTTCATTTGTTAAATGTGATTTAGTAATCGCAAACATTAATCACAAATGTTAACTGTATTGTTTATGATTGAGGTAAAGACAATATGTGAGTGAATATAACACAATGGTTGTTTTAGCTTATATTATATTTAGCTTTGATAAGCCAAATCATTACATTAAGAAGTTTAACACATTATGTGCTCTCATAAACAAAACCACCTACTAAACATTTAAGAGAAAATCGTTAGGAACTTAACAAGAAATGCAGGGTAAATTTGCAGGATAACATTGAGGATTAAAACAAATAAAAACAAATTAAAGCTACAACACCACTGTTTTTAATGTTCTGCTTGGATTTTTTTTCCCATAGGCGTGATTGCTATCTTCTCTGTCCCTCTCTTCTACAACCGGCACCAGGTATTAATTATATTTTTCTTATTTAACTTACCTTATTCAGGGGGCACGGTGGCTTAGTGGTTAGCACGTTCGCCTCACACCTCCAGGGTCGGGGTTTGATTCCCGCCTCCACCTTGTGTGTGTGGAGTTTGCATGTTCTCCCCGTGCCTCGGGGATTTCCTCCGGGTACTCCGGTTTCCTCCCCCGGTCCAAAGACATGCATGGTAGGTTGATTGGCATCTCTGGAAATTTGTCCGTAGTGTGTGATTGCGTGAGTGAATGAGAGAGTGTGTGTGTGTGCCCTGCGATGGGTTGGCACTCCGTCCTGGGTGTATCCTGCCTTGATGCCCGATGATGCCTGAGATAGGCACAGGCTCCCCGTGACCCGAGGTAGTTTCGGATAAGCGGTAGAAAATGAATGAATAAATGAATGAATGAACTTACCTTATTCCAAATAATATACTTTAGGTGTTTGGTGTATAATCACAAAATTTGTTAATCCACTCAAATATTCTCAGATATTCTGTTCTGTGCCCTGTGGAAGAAGCCAGAGTGTGTGATGTAATGTGTGCCTGTGTGCAGTTTATATCATGTGCATACACTGAAATATATCAGAAATATTATATATTCCAGCATTTCTAGCTTGAAGCTATGACCATGTAGACTGTTACTTTTTTATTTTTTTATTTTAAATAACCACTTTATTGTCTGCCAGTGTGGTCCTATCATGTAAATACTTACAGCTCTTTGAACTTCCCACTTAGGAAAAAGTGGACAACTGGGTTGCAAAGGTTCAAGCTCATGTTGACAACATTAAGGACATGTGAGTTTTCATATTGATTTTTTCTCTTTAACAAAAAATAAATGCTTAACAACAATTTAAGTGAATTTGTGCAATGGTATTGCGTATCTCTTTTCCAATGCAGCCTGAATCGATTGGCCCAGGGTGGTGGCCCTGCCCCTGATCCCACCCCAGGCGGCGCCAAACCCAAATCCCAGTGAGGCGTCTTGGAGGTGGAGTGAAAGATAATTAGGGTGGAGCAATAGGCTGTCACTATGATGTCTTAATCAATTCTGTTTTTCGGAGCACCACTTTCAGATTTACTAGAACAGGGACTAATAAGATACTGTGTAAAAAAGAGTGAATGGGAGGAGAGAAGGTAGCATTGGTTTTTCAAGAGTTTAAAATGACTCTTTTGATGCATGATGAGATTCCGCTGGACGACAAACAAAAGCAGCAGGGCCTTGAAATCAAATCAGTGGATTTCTGAAAGTTGTCTGGAAAAGAGGAAATTGACGACATCAACGAACCTACAAACTTGAACATATGAGGTGATGCACAAGAACATTTAAAAACAAGAGACTGGGGTTTGCATAATGATGAGCCAAATTCGAGAAACCCCAGGACCAGTTTACTGAATCATCCTTCACATTTGACAGTTTTTAATGAGAATGTCATGTGTATATATGTGTGTACACGTACATATGTGCAATTAAGATCTTGCGAATTTATCCTGTTACATCCTGAGATCTGAGATCTATTAAAACTCCCGTATCATTTTCTTTTTCCAACATTTTCCTTTGTGCTATTTTAATGCCTCTTTAAAATAAGAAAATTATGTTTTCCTTTCAACATTACAATATTCTATAGCTATAGTGAACAGATTACATTACATACAGGAGTACATCTGTCTCTTAAATAAATTGGTTCCTTGAGGGTTATTATGGTTAAATAAAGGGTTCTAATATGTCCACTGTATTAGACATACACTGTTTACAATAACATCTTTCTGAATCCCTCAAGTGAAACTTTCCTTATTGAGATGCACTGTATGTCCAAAGGTATGTGAACATTCAACCATTACACCCATGTGTGTTTTTTGAACATAGCATTTTAGATTTAGTCTCAATTTGATATTGTCCGTTATTCCAGGAAGGCTTTTTACTAGCGTTTGGAGCATAGCTGTGGGGATTTGTGTTCATTCAGCCCCAAGAGCATTAGTCAGGCACTGATGTCAGGTGAGGAGGTCTGGTGTGCAGTCAGTGTTCCGGTTCATCTCAAAGGTGTTTAGCAGGGTTGAGGTCAGGAATCTGTAACAGGCCACTTGAGTTCTTCCACCTCAACCTTGGAAAAACTTGTTCTCACAGAGCTCGCCTTGTACACAAGCCCATTATCATGTTGGAACAGGTTTAGGCTTCTTAGTTCCAGTAAATGGAAATAACAATGTAACTTAAGTAATCATTTGAAAGCTATAGCAATGATAACAATCTACTTAAATTTGTAATCGAAATTGGCTGAGAGTTTGTCCATCGTTTTTTTACAAGCGGAGAAGCTTCAGAAAATATGCAGTCATTTTCAGTATTGATGCTTCTTGGTTCATGCGGTGCTTCGTGGCATTGTTATATAAGGAGTAAAGGTTTCGGTGAACTGGAAGGGTTTTACAATTAATACAGTCCGTAAAATGTCCTGTTATCTGAACGGTGCCATGATTACTGATCTAGGAAGCTGACTGAGACACACCCATACAATCGTGTGCTTCCAACAGTTTGGCTTTCATATGGGTGTAAAGGTCATGTGTCCACTTACTTTTTGCATAAAGTGTATATTTTAAACCTTTCTCTAGTACACAAGCCCTGTAGTCACCACCTGCCTTGCACATTTTAGTGTTTTCTCTGCGATAACACATCCCCTTCAGTATAAAGTACATTAAATGAACATCTCTGCTCATCTAATGCTTGTCAGATGTGTGTAAGAATAAGGTGTAATATTTACATGCATAAAAATAGTGATGAGAATGCTGTACCTCCAAAGTGTACACACAAAGCTCTAAATTGAAATGGAAATTCAAGCTCATCACTATGTAATGCACATGATGCGCATGATGATATGTGATCTCTAATCCAAACAGAAAGTGGAAAGCAGTATGACTGCTGTTGTGTTACTGCTGCCATTTAGACCGGAGACCTGATTTGTGTGACTCCAGTCATATCATTGAAAACTTGATTTGGATTACAGTGTATATGATGTCTCTAAAAGAAATCGTTTCTAATGCTAAAGAATAAAGTTTATCAGGAATAGACATCCAGTGTTGCTGCAATGCCAATAACACTCCATGCCAGATGTGATCTAGAACAGAGGTAGTAACTCTTTAGTGTTGTAACTCTATGAACTTACAAAGTGTCAGAACAAAGTCCTTGTCATTGCATATTGATCAAGCTTCTCCCTCAAACCTTAAATTAGGCCCTTATCTTTGTTATTTTTATTATTATTATTATTATTATTATTATTATTATTATTATTTATAAACCTGATCTTAATTGTGTTGGGAAAGATCTGGGCCTGGTTTTGGACAGCTTTCTACAGACCTAATAGAGGAATGCAGTCATCTTAATTTATATACTGTAAGAGTGCTATAAATGTAATCAGAGAGATATCGTGGTTGTGCCCAAACAAGTTCCACCATTCTGCACTGCTTTTCACACGTTCATCATATTATCCTAAACTAATAAACAAAAATTTGATACCGGTATTTAACTTAGTCAAATAATAAATTGTTCTATATCTCACCAGATCCTGCACAGCAAAATCAGCAGTGTTATAGTTACACCTAGAACAGTCTTGTAGGACTGGAGTACAGCATGGATTTGTGATTTTCCTGTTCTGAGACACCACAAGGTGTTAGATCATGTGTTAGATCATCTTTGCTGGAATGCACCTATCTAGGACTGGAGATAGATACCATGCTGTATAAATGTTAGGACGTATTTTTTCTTTTATCCTAAAATCCTAAACATAGTCTTTTTTTGTATTTTCAAAAAGCAAAGACAAATCTTGATTCTTGCAATAATATGATGGATATACACATTAAAGTGGTCTTAAAATTACAAGTGGTCTTTTTTCATACATGCAGCAATACAATTTTGTGTGTGTTATTGTGTGTCAAAGTATTGTTATAAGTTTCCTTCATGTTTATGTTTCTGCAGATAGAAAATATTCATCTCTAGATCTAATTCATAAATAAACCAAATGTAAAACACTCAGTCTCCACCAGAGGGAGACACACACACACACACACACACACACACACACACACACCTCTAAAGCAAATAGGTTCTTAGATGACCTACGACCTACTGTACAAACGAACAAATTTGTATCCTGATTAGAAAGAAATATTTTATTGATTCCGAATGGTAAATATTATGCAGGCAAACAGCACAGTGTACAAATGAAGTGATGCACAAAGGAGCACAAATCAAATAGTAAATAATTACCAAGTAGATGACAGTAAATGCCCAAACAGCACGTTTCATGTAATTACCTTTAATAAAGTTTAGCTTCTGAAATAGTGCTTTTAAAAAGAGCCATCATTTGTACAGACAATAAATCATATTGTGACAGGAAAATAACTCTGGAGTGGTAATGTTTGTATATTTATTTTATTTAACAGCAGATCCTTATTACGATCCTCATTAACAAACATGCACTTGTGTGTGTGTGTGTGTGTGTGTGTGTGTGGGTGTGAGTGTGTGTGTGTGCGTGTGCGTGCGTGAGTGCGTGTGTGTGTTTGTGTGTGTGTGTGTTACATATACAACGTAATAAATCTGTCCATTGGTTGTAATAAATCTGTCCAAAGTTGTATTTATGTAACTTGTATAGAAGATTTTTATTATATGCAAATTAACCTATATGACATAACCTTGCACGTCTTAATAATTCTTTGGAAACAAGTTGCAAAACAGTCCTGTATTTATGCAAAATTTCAACATGTTACATTTCAGATCTTTCTGATACGAGTGAAAAGCCTTTTAACACGTTTTACCTGCCCTGAAAGAAACACAGCACCTCACGCGCTACGTTTCAAACCATGCGACTTAAACAATATGGGAGGAGATAGTCTAATTAGACTCGATTTAAAGCTTGTGATAGGCGGAGAGACCCGGGGGGTGGGGATATTTAAATAAAGCAATAGTTTAAAGTGCCTTGTATTGAGCGCGTGCATGTAGTTCACTGTGGTATACATGGATCTGCTACTGTCTGGATTTTAATACTGAATAATATCAAGATAAAGTAATCACTGCTGGAGGAACCATGATTATTCGGCTGCACTGAGTCTTTTTGAGGCTTCGATCGTCCGTATTTTCATTAGACTTTCGTGTGTAAAGATGGATTATAACCCTTTAATGGCTCCTCCGGTTCCGCCACACAAGCCGCCGTGCAGCCGGACATCAGGCTCTCAGGAGCGGCTGCTGAAGTGTGTGCTGCTCGGGGACGGAGCTGTGGGCAAGACGAGCCTGGTGGTCAGTTACACCACTAACGGATATCCCACCAGATACGTGCCGACTGCCTTCGATAATTTCTCCGGTAAGGAAACGTGTGGCTGTGACATGAGGGATGTTATAAAGCAGGTGTTGGGATGTGAATTAATATCTGCGTGTTACAAAGCGTTTCTCTGACTCACACTGAGTTTGGTTTAGTTTCATTTATCAGCAGTTATCCTTAATGAAGAGCCCACAACAATTAAAGTGAACATTTTGGCCCTTAAATCTCTCTATCTGTCTCTGTCTGTCTATCTGTCTGTCTCTGTCTGTCTGTCTAACTATCTGTCTCTGTCTGTCTATCTGTCTGTCTCTGTCTGTCTATCTGTCTGTCTCTGTCTGTCTGTCTAACTATCGGTCTCTGTCTGTCTATCTGTCTGTCTCTGTCTGTCTGTCTGTCTGTCTATCTGTCTCTGTCTGTCTATCTGTCTCTGTCTGTCTGTCTGTCTCTGTCTGTCTATCTGTCTCTGTCTGTCTATCTGTCTGTCTCTGTCTGTCTGTCTAACTATCTGTCTCTGTCTGTCTATCTATCTGTCTCTGTCTGTCTATCTATCTGTCTCTGTCTGTCTATCTATCTGTCTCTGTCTGTCTCTGTCTGTCTATCTGTCTGTCTCTGTCTGTCTATCTGTCTGTCTCTGTCTGTCTGTCTATCTGTCTCTGTCTGTCTGTCTGTCTGTCTATCTGTCTCTGTCTGTCTGTCTAACTGTCTCTGTCTGTCTGTCTAACTATCTGTCTCTGTCTGTCTGTCTATCTATCTGTCTCTGTCTGTCTATCTATCTGTCTCTGTCTGTCTGTCTATCTGTCTGTCCGTCTATCTGTCTGTGTCTGTCTATCTATTTATCTATCTATCTGTCTGTCTATCTATTTATCTGTCTGTCTTTCTGTCTGTCTATCTGTCTATTTATCTATCTGTATGTCTGTCTATCTGTCTATTTATCTGTCTGTCTTTCTGTCTGTCTATCTGTCTATTTATCTATCTGTCTGTCTGTCTGTCTATGCTTACATGCTGTCTGTCTGTCTTTTCTATGCTATGTCTGTCTAGATCTTACTTGTTACACTATAATCTGTGTGTATATATAACATTAAAGACTATTTCGATACTATTGATATAAGAAATAGTTCATTTTCTCCTTAATTTGAGCAAAATTGCAATTCAGATAAACTGAAGGGTGCTGCACGATTAAAATGCATTCAGTCATTTAACACTTTGGCTTTTCATGATGGAAAGTTCAAGAATAAGTTGCTTAGTCTGATTGCTTTTAATATCTGAACAGTGGCAAGGTGTTTTTTTTTTTTTTGTCTTTTTTTTTACCTTTAATGGGTGCAGAAAGTTTTGACCCCAAGCATTAAGAGTGATGTAATTGTCCAGGACTTCAAACCAGATCTGACATCTCGAAACTGCGTCACTTGTGCAATAGCACAGGTGGCACTTCAGAGGGAAAAGGGCACAATCAAAGGCAGATCAGATGACGGG
The DNA here is from genome assembly GCF_030014155.1 of Tachysurus vachellii. NCBI lineage: Eukaryota > Metazoa > Chordata > Actinopteri > Siluriformes > Bagridae > Tachysurus > Tachysurus vachellii. The sequence goes on from NC_083474.1 coordinate 14,467,868, forward strand.
GATTTGAGCACAATTACACAATGCAGTCTGCCAACTGAGAAAGCCGGCGGGTTTTACTTTGTATCTGTAGGAAAAGTCTCTTTGTGTGTGTAGGCAGTTCACCAGGTTGAATATTTCCTTAGCTGAGCTACTGCAGAAAGTTCAAGCTCACTGGATTTTACTGGGTCAGGTGAATCAGTGCATGCAAATCTCTGGATGTGTATGTGTATGTGTATGTGTGTGTATGTGTATGTGTGTGTATGTGTGTATGTGTGTATGTGTGTATGTGTGTATGTGTGTGTGTGTGTGTGTGTGTGTGTGTGTGTGTGTGTGTGTCAGTGGGATGCAAATTTGCCTCACCTCTTTTTCTTTTTCTCTCTGTCTCTCTATTGCAGCAGTGGTACAAGTTGATGGACAACCATTACGACTGCAACTTTGTGACACGGCTGGACAGGTAAAGACATCTCCACTGCCCTTTGTATTCAAACACACTGATGTGTGCATCATACCTTCAGACTGTTCAGACATTTCAGACAGGAGCACTGCTCGGTGACTCCCTCAGTCTTCACCTGAATGCATGTGCACCCTCCCTGTCTGGGGCAGACTTGTTCATGAAGGGAGTGCAGTGTTTTACCTATAGACATTTCAGGGCTGTCAAGGCCACAGAAAGGATGTTTCATAAGCACTGACTGCTAGTGAAACCAACTGACCTTGAACAGACTCTGTAATACTATTCACATTCTCAGAGAAAAAGGAACTAAACAAGAATTTTAAGGTACATTGGTGTGGTTCCTGTTAATGGCATGTCCTTGAAATTCTACAGTGTGTGTTTCAAGACCTAGAAGATCTATTGATGCACATATTTTAAAATACATTTTCCTCAGTTTTGCCTTCGAGAACACATTTCTGTTGTTCCCCGCTGGTGCAATCTCCTAACTTTTCTTTTCTAGCTCAGGAGTACAGAATGTGGAGCGTATATAAAATGGTTGACAAGTGATTGAAGAGTAATTCAGGTAATTAAAATAGATTAGAGAGCACGCCATATTGTGTGGCAACCACAGAGACGTGGAAAAAAAAAAAAAAGTTTTTCAGCCGTCCCCATCCTTCTCTCTACCTTTCTGTATATGAGCTGTACAGGCTTAGAAGAAGAAATGTTCAACCACCAGTTTTGCCTCCAGGCTCAGTTCCTCATGCCAGGTTTATGCCTTTACTACCTTTATGCCTTTTTTTCCACTGCATTAAATCTCTTCATTTGCAAAGGTCTTGAAACTATCTCACTCTGCAAACAGTTTTTCTTTTGTGTGATGTATGGGTTAACCAATAAAAGGCTCTGCCCTCTAATACAGTACAGTAAAGGAAGGCAAGCTTTAGCAAACACGGTTGGCAGATAAGAACTTTTACATTCTCAGGTATCAGGAAAGGGAAAGGTGAGAAAAGGAAGAAAAAAAACGAAAGTGCTGATGAAGAAAATCAAAGATACTATTTATGGTGTCCTAAAAAACAATGTGTCCTCCTTAATAAGATTACTTCATATGTTAGTTCAGGTAAGACTTTAAGTCCACCAAAACCAGTTTGTGCAAGATGATTTATATAAATGGCGGCATTTCAGATCGGAAAGCGAAGGGTTAAGCACTTTTGTCAGAGCCAGGCTAAGTCGGTGTTTTTAAAGATTTAAGAGACCCTGTTGTTTAAAGCTTTGTGGACCTATAGTGTTAATTTACTTGATTGGCACGGTATAAAGGAAAGGTGTAGGGTGTGCCAGAGCTGCACGAATTGGCAGAGGTTTAAAAGGCTTGCTGCTTGAACACCGTGTTCTTCAGTACTTGTGGGAGGTTTCAGCTTTTGCCAACTTGAGAGGTTAGAGTTAACTGATTCTGCAATTTCTAAAACGTGCTGTTGATGGATATACTGTATGTAATAGATTTACAATTCCAACATGGGTTTTAGGATTGCATCAGAATCATGAGGTTGCTACAGTTTTTCTGAAACCTTGTCAATAGAGCATATAAAGATTTGTATGGAAAAAATGTAGGAAAGTTTTAAACCAAATAAAATAGTTTTTGGCATATTAGGGTGGAACATTCTTTTCTATAGGAAGCTACTGGAAAAATGTCAAGAGATTTTAACGGCACCATGTCTCTGTTTCTATATTAAATAATATTAGAAAAATCATTTTATATTTACCTTGACTATGAAACTCAGATTATATGAATATACAAAGCAGAAATGCCCCCAAATTTGCATATCCCACCCCTTTTCCTGACACACTGAGGTTGCATGGCTTGAGTAATCGTTACAGAAAAAATGGTCACTGAAGTATATTTTCATATACTAGATATAGTCACACCGTTTACAATAGAGTTATATTAATTTTTCATGATTTGTCTTTCTCTCAGGACGAGTTTGATAAGCTGAGGCACTTCTGCTACTCCCGCACAGATGTCCTGCTCCTCTGCTTCAGTGTGGTTAGTCCTGCTTCCTTCCAGAACGTGTATGAGAAATGGGTGCCTGAGATCCGTCGGCGGTGTCCGCTCACCCCTGTCCTGCTGGTGGGTACGCAGTGCGACTTACGCCAGGATGTCAAGGTGCTGATCGAGCTAGCCAGGCGCCGTGAACAGCCTGTACCTGAGCAGGATGCCCGCGCCCTTGCTGACAAGATTGGCGCCGTGACATATGTAGAGTGCTCAGCTCTGACGCAGAAAAACCTTAAAGATGTGTTTGATGCTGCCATCTCTGCTGGCCTGCGCCAGTCTGAGAGACGCGCCAGACGGGAACGCAAGGTTCTCAGTACAGCCGATAAGATGAAGATGCTCTCCAAGGCCTGGTGGAAGAAATATGTGTGTATCCAATAACACGAGCCAAGCTGTGAGTCATCGACGCACATGGACAAAGTGACAAAGACTCTTGACTCATTCAGTGCCTCAAGCAGATGGACTGATCATGAGCTGCTCTCACAGGGGTGTGAGTGCAAAGTGTGTGTATGGAGAGCAGTGTGTAGTCAGCGAGATTATTTCACCAAAGTGAGGGCTGAAGCATTACTCGTATCAGCTTTAGCTATCAAGTCTCGGCCATAAGCTGTTTGAATAGTTACAGCTATCTCTGCCACTCTGAACTCTGGCCAGTTCCAAGAATAATTTAACTTGGAGCTGAGGAGTGTTGATCTCTTAAAAAAGAATCAAGACAAATTGTACACTTCACTTTTTTTGCCATTCAGTACGGTTGAAAAGTTTGGAATCCCTCAGAATAAATTACATTTGATTCAACATTCATTATTTTATGTGAAATATGTTTAGATCTAAATAATAGACCAGACAGCATTGAAGTAGTTTAATAATCAATAAATGATGCATAATTGACAGCAGTGATGGATATTATAGCTGGGCGATTATAGCAAAAATATATTGTATCACTACAAAACTTTACAATATGGATCGATGTACAAATGTCCATAAGAGGATTATTAAGATACAAAGTTTTTTACATTATGGGTTATTACTAAGAGAAATCACGGAGCAGGACAATATTATAAAATCGCCATGGTGTTTGCAATTTTCTAAGGAAAGCGTATTACAATTATTATGTTTTATTACAACATTGACGCTGTCCTAGCGCCCTACAATAATGTTTAGCGTCAAGATTCGATTGTTTTTGATCCTAATACTAGAATTTCCACATAATATCCACATCTTTTTGGATATGAATTTTATTAATAAACTCAATAATCTAGTCTCAATAATCATTTACAATTCTAGTCACATTTCAGGACAAATTTATTATTTTTTTTCAGAAATAATGAGTTCCATAGCGCTAACATCAACGACGAATCATTTTATACGAGTATCTGAGGTGATTTCAAACTTTTGGATGGTAGTGTACAGCATCAAGTGCACAAATAATTCTATTTATGTCTGTTAAATGTGTGAATGAATGTTTTGTTTAATGCAAAGGTATTCACTTGCATTTCAACACTGGATCTCAGAGCTGTTTTCATTGTGTTTATATATATATACAGTATATTACTTTTTGCTTAGTATCACACTATGAAACTAAACCCCTAAACTTCTTTACTGCCCATCTTTGAGCTCATGGCACCATTTGCGGTTACTGTTAATGGCCATTCAGTCAAGACTTCTGGGAGTGTTAAGTGCTTCTCATGTGGCAAAACATTGTAGTGTTGAGAATATGTTTCGTTTCAGTCACCTCATCAGCGTATAGGACGTTAGCCGTCGGTAACGACAGGAACATTTTTACTGATCACTCAAACTTTCAGTTCTTCTCTAATGTCAAGGAAAATGTTTCAGGTGTTTTATTGCATTTATTTCATAATTTATTGTTGCAGGTATCTTCACTAAATCTTTGATGACTGGAGCAGGTTTATTTGAATAGCACAGGACTGTTTGTCATGGTTCTGTCACCTCAGTTTCATGGTCGTAGTGCTCTTGGGTGGTTTATTGGTTAACACGCTGGCTTTAACATTTGTCATTGTGGTACAACAGGCTTTAATGCTCGGTGAGGTAGTGTGACGTGTGACCAGCCTAAATATGCAGTTCCCCTGTTGCATTTTCTCACTTTGGTCTAAGTGTAATTGTGTTGGTTATCTGATGAATGGGACATGTTTGCTTCTTATTATTCAGAAGCCATTTATTTTCTCTATTAAATGTTTGAAGACCTTTAGCAATAAACTGTATAGCAAAGATTTATCAAACAGTTAAAATGACATTGACTGTGCTTAGTTTGTACAGTATATGTGTCAGTGCCATAACTTTATCACAGTAAATCCAAGTAGATTTATACATTTTTATAACTATGTAATTCTTTCTGTACGTGTATGATCACACCCTATGGTACACATCTCAGTTATGGTTTATTATGGCAAATAAACTTGCTTCTTTGAACTAAAAATGAAAATGGCATCTTTTTTTTAACTTTGTTCAACCCTGAAATCTTTTTGTGTAATGATCTTACAGTTAAACAATCTCAAACATCTCAACTGGAGGCTGTAATAAATAGTAAAAATGACATAATTTTTTGGTTTTCAGATTCCTTTATAAGTTTGTTATATTGAAATGAGTGGCCCGTACCCAGCCCCTGCATTGTCTGACGGAGCGTTAATTTAAGTAGACTACGTGGCTAGCACTTCCATTGTGATTATGTCTACACCAGCAATTTCGGGGCTTTGTTTTGTCTGAGTCAAAAGCCAATTGCAGAGGAGAATAACTTTAAACAATATAGTGTGTATTTTCTCAAGGCCAAACAAAGATGCAGGAAAATCTTAATGAATGCTTTTATAAGCAAGGGAGCCATTTTTATATGAACTGCTTTTGCTTAGTTAGCAATCCAATTGCAGGAAAAATCTCTAATAAGGCTTTAGCGTTATGAAATAGAAATGATTTGTAAAGCATCCAGAGATACCCACAGTAACCATATTCAAAAAATATCTTTGAGGAGTATTCCAACATTTTTTCAAAGTAACCTCTATACCACATTTGTATTGTATATGTGATTACTACAAAGTAATTGGTAGTAATCGGCTGGCACTCCATCCAGGGTGTATCCTGCCTCAATGCTCGATGACGCCTGAGATAGGCACAGGCTCCCCGTGACCCGAGGTAGTTCGGATAAGCGGTAGAAAATGAGTGAGTGAGTGAGTGTCTGCGTTCAAGTTCATGTAGAGAGTAAAGGGCTTTTTACAAGAGATACAATAATCACTTGTCCCCCATTCTTTTTTTTGTGAGAGGCAGATGGGCAGGAGAAGCAACACAGGCAGAGGGACAGATGGGCTCAACCCCAAGAAACCATTACACATGTACAAGAGATTTTCTTGTTTTTACAGTAGCATAAAATGATCAGCTGTTTCAGCTAGAAATTATAGATCTAGATTTACAATTTAAAGCTAGATTTATAAATTAGTTGTAAGGTTGTAATTAAGGAAACTAAGTAAGCATATCCTCACTGTTTTATTGTTTAAATTCTCCTTGGAGAATTAATTAGAAAGACTTTCATATATGTCAAAAACTCCAGGTAATGTTCACACCTTTACTGTAGAAAAAAGTCTTTCATGAACATCTGTCTCTAGTATATTTGTATATATTTAGTATATATCTCTTTGTTTATGTAACAGCATGTAATCCATCCTTAGCACTGATGTTACCTCTAGTAATTCTTTCTATAGCAGCCTGGATTGAAGAAATAAAGTTCCTCAGAGTCACATTGATCTCACAGAGTGGACTTGTATAGATGAATTTAGGATTAGTCTGCATTTTCGTAGGCATGACGTGAATGTGATGTGTCTAGAATTGTTAGTAAGATTAGGACCAGCAGTAAGTGGGTCACATGTGTGAAGCTCTGCTCCTGAAACAAATCTGGTTTCAAATGATACAGCGCTCAATGTGGCTTTCCTCTTTCATCATGTCTGGATTTGGTTTCACAACACATGGTCACAGTTTTGAGGGTACAGCGGTTTCACGCCATTATTTTTTCAGAAACAAACATGGCTGTACAAGGGACAGGTGGTGTCCTCCACTCCTCTCATCCCTAAGGGACAATAACACAGCCTTTGACCTACAGTCTGTCTCATTACACTGGTTTATTACTGGACAGAATTGCAAGCTAACTATTCTCTTACTAGTCTGTTTTCTATCTGATTAAGTCACTGCTTTGATGTCTCATTGCATTGACCGAAAGAAGTTGCAGAACTGTTACAGTGTTCATGTTCATAGTGTTCACAGGACAACCACATAAGGTTTACGGTTAACAAAACCTCTCTGTGAATGCTCTGCAGCTAGTGGATGGCGTGTGAGACATGTTCTTGCTTCATCCTAAGTGAGTATGCAGACTGCTTCGTGTTTTGTGACCATACAAGGGTTGGTGTGCATGTGCATTTTGTGTGTGTGTCTTTATGTAAGTATTTATGTATGTGTCTGTGTGTGCTTTGATATGTACATTACTCTTACAGAAAACGTGCTTGCTCTTACAAGCAGTTGCTTTTTACTCTCTTTTCTCACGTTTTTCTCTCAGCCTCTCTTTTCCATGTCAGTATACGCACATTTAGCATATAAGTATTTTGCCATATTAAGCTAACCATTAACAGACTTAAATCTATAATCATGTCATGTCATGCTGCATGCTTTTATGCAAACCTTGCACTTCTTATTTTTTTATTATACACTTTCTCTTTATTACCCTTTCTCTCTTTCTAAACCTCCGGTGGAACTGTTGGCTTTTCTGTCCTCATTGTTTGACAGCCAAAAACGAGCTGTCTTTTATCTCTCAGATGATGGAAGATAGATCATCAACTTCTGCCAAGTTCTCATGCCATCAAAGCATTCTCCTCTGTTTGTAAATCAGATAGACAGTCAACACAGCAGGTTTAGAGAGATCATGTACAGTTTCACATGTACAGTACAAATCTGCACAGGAGAAACATAAACGGCTTTCATAACCAGGTCTGAGACTGTACATGTATTGAGGTTTTTTAAGACAAACAAGCCAATCAGCAGGCAAATCTTTGCCAATAGCTAAGGACCACAAAAGATGCAAAGAACCCATGAATTGAGTCATTTATATATTTTCTTTGTATGATCTGACCATATTTTAATTTCATTCAATTCAGTTTTATTTGTACAGAGCTTTTAACAATAGACACTATCACAAAGTAGCTTTACTGAAATCCGGATCTAGATGTAGATTTATATCCCTAAATGGCTGAGGATTGTGGGATTATAAATCAGTACTCTGCTACAATTGATATATTGTAAAGTCGGTAAGTGGGTTAAAAAGATGTTCATTATGTGTATTGTATTTTTTTGTGTGACTAAAGTTTTATGTCTTTTTATCTTTAAAAGTTCACTTGTCCGTCATGGGAAAATGTAGAAAACATTTACTTATCCTAATATAGTTCATTTAAAAGTGTTGCAAGTGTAAATGTTGTTATAATATATTTGTAAAGACAATTTAACTCATTTTATTTTGAGCTGTAAATGTAAACTGAGGTACACTGTGGTCAAGAGCATGGAGTTATCCTAACCTGATCTACATAACACATATGCGTGAACTTCACAACAGTTTAACCTTATTCTGAGAACTGGTGCCTGTTCTTCATGTTGATCCAGACTTTAGACATGGCTTCCCCTAATACTTCCTGGTGCTACCTGGACTATCTCTCTGAACCAACCATTAACTGACACACACAAAATACTGTGAGTACATTCATATACATAAAATCCTTGGCCCAAACTGCCACTGTGTATTTTTGTATTCACAGCATGCTGAATTACCTTTTTATATCTATTTCTATTACAAGAGTGTCCTAATCTGAACCTTTCTGACAAATTTAGAATAGAGAATATGTCATACAGGTGCATTAGTATATAAAATAATTAAAAACTACAAACTGTCTGGGAATCCTCATGGCCGGCTTTTTTCCAGAGTTTAATGCTTTCGATCAAGTCTGGAGTAGTCCGGGGAACGACTGCCGGTCAACAGAAAATTATGGAAATAGGGTATACACAATATGTCAAACCTTGAGGAACATGGACTAAAACTGTAGAAGACCACAATGAGTTCCACTCATTTTAGCTGGGCACTGGGTACAGACTCGTCAAACCTGGGTAGAAAAAGACCAGGCAGTGTTTACATAAAATAACACCAAGAGAACACTTGGCAATACAGGAGAATCTCGAGTTGTCTGATTGTTCCCAACTGTTCCTAACAACATGACACATTTAATAAACTATCCTTTATTGAGTAAACTATCCTTGAAAGTGCACAACACATTCACAAATTAGCCTTTGTGTGAAGCATGCCTGAATTTGTCCATTTTCCTCTTTTACTCTTATGGCCATTCAATACTTTTACCTTTAGCCTAATTTACCCTTCATGTGGCCTCAACATAGCTCCACCACACAACCTTTAGAAATTATCCACCATGCAAAGCTTCAACAATGTCCTTTTCTTTTCTCATCTCCTCTTTGATTCCTGAACTAACAGATCCAGTGCTCTTTAACAGCCATTACATCCACAGCCGGTGGCTTGACTTGTGCAATGCCCTGTGGTAAACTTCCACAGAGGCCTTGTTTGCTTATACAGGTCAAACGTGCAGGTGAAATGTGCTGACTGATTGATGAAAGGGTTGCCAGCTCCTCCTATTGCTGTTAAACCAAATGAAGCTTTGTGTTTTTGTGTGTGCGCATGTACAAAGTCTTCACAGCAGGACTCTATGATGAAGACTGAAATGCCACAAAACGAGCAAGCTAATCGTTTCCACTTACAGCCCATTATAAGAGGGGAAGGCATTAGTTTGCTGTGTGCATTGTCAGGTTAAGAAGTGCCATGCCTCGATAGGGGTCAGTGCTAACTGACCCCACTGCACTGCCCCGTTCAAACGCCTTTGAAACTTGAGGACAGAGCTTGTGTCCTCTGACCTCATTGCTGAACCTCCCAAGGACAAACCCTACACTCCCCCCTGGACAGGATGCTCCCTCTCCGTTAGCATGTCTGTGGTCAGAGACGCAGTCCAGACTTCATGTCTGTTTTAAGCCATTGGGACCCAATTGAAAGGAAAAGGGGGTAGTTAAGGAAAGACTGGAGAGTCTGTTTACGTTTAAAGGGGCAGTTGTCCTGGCCTTTATTTGAAAGAAAAGCTACACAGGGTAAAAGTAACATTTTCACAACATGCCTTCAGGGATATGTGTTGCACATGTGCACTATTAAGTCATTAATAGCCGGAGTTAAGCTACCGGCTGTGAAAATTAAGGTCTAAATCATGATCTTTAATTTAATTTAAGTCTTTAATTATGTTATTTTTTTTTTACTATGTACTGAACCCTTACTTATTATGCTTTTATTATTGATTACATTTCTCATTAACAATTTTGATGATAATTACATTTTTCTCTCTCACTCACTCATTTTCTACCGCTTATCCGAACTACCTCGGGTCACGGGGAGCCTGTGCCTATCTCAGGCGTCATCGGGCATCAAGGCAGGATACACCCTGGATGGAGTGCCAACCCATCGCAGGGCACACACACTCACACTCATTCCCTCATGCAATCACACACTACGGACAATTTTCCAGAGATGCCAATCAACCTACCATGCATGTTTTTGGACCAGGGGAGGAAACCGGAGTACCCGGAGGAAACCCCCGAGGCACGGGGAGAACATGCAAACTCTACACACACAAGGTGGAGGCGGGAATCAAACCCCCAACCCTGGAGGTGTGAGGCGAACCTGCTAACCACTAAGCCACCGTGACCCCATTACATTTTTCTCTTGAATTTAATTTGTCACATATCTCCTCAAAGTACATTAATCTTTCAGTGACTTTCACTGTATGGGAAAAAAGACAGGACTTGTATTTGACTTATGACTGGCCAAAATTTCTTTAAGGAAGCAAATCTCGCTCATGTTCATCATCTCACCCATCATCATTGTATGTTAGAAATGTGTGTGCTTGTATGTTTCTCAGTAAATATGTTTTTTTTTTTCAAGTGTGATTCAGTTAACTGATTGTGCAGTGCTTTAGCACCATTGTATAAATGAAGTATGTTTTTTGTCTCTATGCTTTTGTCCTAAACTCCCCCTCTCCATAATCCTCCCACATTTTAGTTTTAGGCTCTGAATGCTGCTAGTCATTGCCAGAGAAGTACTTAGAAAATAATTCTCTTGTCCCCTTGTTGTGCAGTTATATGAGTGGCCATTGCAAATCCATATCTCCCATTCGCTTTTTGTTGCCTACTTGTTCTTTGACGGTGGGCCAAAGCTTAAACAGATCTACAGAAAAAAAAGATTCTAAAGCACTGGTACAGCTGCATTGTGTTTCGTGCTACAAAAGGTATTCATTCACATTTTCATATTGTACTGTCAGTCTGAATTTACTATGTACTTTTTTATTCTGAAGATGAATTAGGGGAGTCCTTGAATCACTTCCTTGCTTCCTGACGGACATGAGAAAAGTTTCACAGAGAGGCCCTTAAGCATATTTTCTTTTTCTTTTATGTTATAGTCAACTAAGCTAAAGCTGTGGGTTGATCTCTTTTGTCAGATTATCCCCATCTCTCCTTTTCTAGAAAACAATGATTAGTGTGGGTCACATAGGTCAGGTGAAACCACACAGAGGGATAAGATGTGCAGAGAGAGAGAGAGAGAGAGAGAGAGAGAGAGAGAGAGAGAGAGAGAGAGAGAGAGAGAGAGAGCTTTCTATGGGCCATACAATAATTTACAATAGAAGAACGTTGGACTTTCCCTTTGCTGTGTTTCACTTGGGTTTAAATTTAGCAAGCAGGAAAGAACTTTATGTGACTGTAAAGACTTTTATCAGTGGGTTAGACTTGTACTCTGTAGCTAGGTGATAAACTCAACATTTATTTGCAGTATTTCTGATAGATGTGTTTGAAATACAATATTGTATATAAATAATACTTTTATCATTTACTGTAAAGTGATGTTTTGTCAGCTCTTTAAACTATTAACACTTAGGCTTTTTTCTGGTGAATTTCTGAATATTAAAACTAAGAAAACATTTCTTCAAGATTCTTCAAGAATGCATTAACCCATCTCAGGAAACATCATTTCATTGCTTTTATTGCTCTTAAATGAGAAACAGGGTTGATTTTTTTCTTATAATAAAAACTACCTAGCGGTCAGCTAGCACCAATGATAACACAATAATTTACTTTCAAAGTACCTGAGATCCAAGCTCACAACATTCCAATCATTAACCCAACACCTTAACTGCTAAGCTACCACATCCTCGTGTGCTATTCGAAATGAATACTGATATTCTGATCTATCGTCTCATTTTCATCTTTTGACCTTAAACCCAAGTTTTTGTGAGGTAAAGTGTAGATACAGTAAATTATTTAAATTAAATTATTTATAGTAAATTAATCTACAACCAGGGGCACGGTGGCTTAGTGGTTAGCATGTTCGCCTCACACCTCCAGGGTTGGGGGTTCGATTCCCGCCTCCACCTTGTGTGTGTGGAGTTTGCATTTTCTCCCCGTGCCTCGGGGGTTTCCTCCGGGTACTCCGGTTTCCTCCCCCGGTCCAAAGACATGCATGGTAGGTGAGTGAATGAATCTACAACCTGCACAACATTGGGAGTTGACACTTTACCTATGTTTAAAATATCTCTTATCTTGACTTTCCATACATATTTAAATGTAATATCAGTGAGACAAAAATAACAACCCAATCACGAAATCACCCACAATGGCTTAATGCCTTACTGACTCTTCAAAGAGGAAGTGGAGACAATTGTTTTTTTTCATGTCGTCTTTTTCTTTTCTACCCATTATGTTGCAAAATCCATGACTTTTTCTACTGTGGTTTAAAATAATTAACTTTAACAGTAATGACTTTTTATTAGGCATACATTTTTTCAACTATTGAGTTAGACGCTAGTTAGTTTGCAAAGATGCTCTGATATTGTCGCGATGTTAAGCTCTTTTGCTTAGACTTCTGCATTAGACAGTTCTAGTGCAGTAATATTTAAGAAAGCAATAAGAAGTATACTTGTTTGATTGATTGATTGATTGATTCATTCATTCATTAATTTATTTATTAACATAGTGAATTTAGCATGTTAAAATCAGCTGAAGTGATAGTAGCAATTTTATGCATTCCTCTATTACTTTATACATTTGCTTTATTAATTTTTATGAAAATACATATTGGTGTAATTTTGCCACACACGAGTTTTAATATGTCAAGGATATCATGCCCAATTCACTAAGAATGACGTTATAGAATCTGATGTGTCCCTGTGGAATTAAGGAAAAAATACTGATTAGATGAAGGAAGATGGTAGTAAAACTTGCCTTTATTTGAATAAGAAATTAGTTTGTTCTCGCTGAATTGGCTTTACAGCCTCAATAGGAAGTTTGTTTTCACAACATAAAGGCGAAGTTCAATTAGTGCCGTTTAAGCATGTGTAAGTGGGGATGACGCTGATGCTTGCTATTATAATTTGCCTCTTGCTCAAAGGCACAGTGAAGAAGAAGGGGTGTGTTGACGTGTTCACATCGTGTTCTTGCCTGTATGGGCTGTACTGTTCTATGAGTAAGTAGAGTAGTAATATGGATAACTATTAACTGTTGGTTAGAGAAAAACGGATGTGGAAAGACTCTAAGAATGAGTAGACATGCTGGTTAAACAAACAGAAAAGGATTTCATACTCTCCCTTTTACCCCGTCTCGTAATTAGCCTCATTAGTGAGGAACTTCCTTCTATGAGAAGGTATCTTGACCTTGGACTTTCACATGTGGCCCATAGCTGTGTAAAGAGACTCGACTTCAAACAAATGAGTCTTCCATGAGATAATGTGCGCTGTGTGTGTCCGTTCCCACTCTTACGTAAAACATATAATTACCCTGGATCTACTTCATCAACTTAAAATTCTATATTGTTGAGTGTTTTGTAAAGTACACTAATGAAGCTTGTGAATTCTGTAGCTCCGCCACAATCACAGGATCTGGCCCACACATTTAACTCTTCAGGTTTTAGTATAGCAGGCTTCTAATTCAGGTTTCAATGGTTTGTTTTGGCTGTCTTTTATAGCAATGGCTTTTAGCTTGCTAGATATCTGTAGATGACCATTAGACTTTCTTTACAAGCCTGACTGACACAAGCAGGTTCAGACATTGTCCCAGGAGTGCATATTCAGCCTTAATTTTTTTTCTATTTACAACATCTCTCTCTCTCTCTCTCTCTCTCTCTCTCTCTCTCTCTCTCTCTCTCTCTCTCTCTCTCTCTCTCTTTTCTTTGATTTGCTTTATTGTTTTACAGTTTTACAGTTAGTTATATGACTGAAAATATAGTTTTCAAGAAGTTCCTATCTTTCTTCTCTTTCTAAATTTGGCTTATAATCTTCAGCCTTTCCTCTGTCATATCCATGAGTGCTGTAAGATAAAAATAAAATCATCTCTGATGAATGATTTATGGATTCATACAGTAATCATATCTGTCATCAGTTTATTCAGGAATATGATTTTCTTTTTTGTCATAGTGATAGATATATTGTAAATATCTACCTAGCAACTGAGTTGTACTTTAGCAGCTTATATATAGACACAACTGCCTTGTTCGGTTTGTTTACATGGTCATATTCCTTTTCCAAATAGCTGATCTAATGCAGCTTCTATAAAGGGTATGGTACAATAGACTAAAATGGATTTGACGCAGTTCTTGTATCATGTGACCCTCTAGAACATTATCACTTATTACCCCTAATATCTTGTGATGAGCTGTTCATTATGGTGAGGTAATACACTGTCCTAACAGATCTATTATAAGAGGTTTTGTCACTTACTGCAGTGTATGGAGTCAGATAGCTTTTTTGAATTTCAGAAGGGCACGCTGAGGTTATAGTTTGGTCACATGAGCCCTACAGTTGTATTAATGAGCTCATGTCCACGAATTTGCATCTGGATGCAAATTCAGATGCAAACATCTCTGAAGTAGTTGATGCGACCTGATACGGTGTTGTCCTTACACATCATGACGTCAACTCAGAGGTGAACTTAAGGTAGTATGTCAGAATTGGCCAAACGAAAGCTACTTGGAGACAGTGGGAGGACGACAGTGATTAGGAACACAGTGTCCCTCTGTGAGTATCAATGGAGCCCATTGACTTCAGAGGAGCGGGAGGGTGCCAACAACAAAAGCCTCCTCCATCCAACATGTCAGAGCAAAGGGAGAGCAGCACCCACAACCTCACCCTACACTCTTGCATAATCAACTCAAAGAAACCGCGCCAGCACAGACGTTCAGACAATTGTTCATGTGCATGCACGAATTTGTGGACATTTACCCAGAGTGTCTACACCCACACTGACAGACATTACTGTCCTACATACTGGTGTTCATAAACACAAATATCCTGGATACTCCAGAACTCTAGTGTCTCATTTCATTTGGAAACTCATATATTTACAAGCTGGTTGTACATCTGAATCTTATAGCCAGACAGAAACTTTTATAAACAAGCATGACCCCACACGCCTAGATATCCAGACATCCAAGCAAACAATTTTAGCAACAGTAGGACATATTAGGGAATAGAAGACATATGGCTTAACATTAATCTTTTTCTTGTTCTTGTTGTCTGTTTCCCAGACAGAAATGTCTACAGCCTTTTGTGGACACTGTTTATACAAAGTAACCTTCAGCATTATGTTGACATTCACATCAGGAGTCTATTTGCTCAACGTACCCAACGTAATGTTCGGGTGCAGCCTAAAGAGCACTCTTGACTTAAGCCATACCTGGTAGGAAGAGGTCATTTCCATAGATATGCCATCAGCATAGTGTCCACATGTACTTGTGTGAACCTTTAAGGAGTAGTTTGTCATTTTAAGAGCCTTCTGCTGCCAGAAAGTCTGAAAAGCCTTCCCAATTCCAACCGATCCCATTCTTCTGCTTAAGCTTCATTGTGCCTTTTAAATTATATTAATATTATCTATTAATATTATCTATTTTGATAAATTAATTTGTGATATATTTTTATTCCCATGAATCTACTGTAATGTCCTGTATATAAATTCATCCATTTGCAAACTCCTCTATGTCCTTCTACCATCTCCAATGATCTAAATTCACCATCATTAGTTGAATAAGCTAGTAGCTAGTAGTAATAAGGCCTTCTATATACAACAGTTATGTGGATACAGTACACAACTGCTATTAGACTAGCTTTTATAAATGCTCATTTACATTTACGGCATTTAACAGACACCTTTATCCAGAGTGAATTACAATTTATTTCAATTTATAAAACTGAGCAATTGAGTATTAAGGGCCTTGCTCAGGGACACAGCAGTGGCAGCTTGGTGGACCTGGGATTCAAACTCATGACCTTCCGATCACATCCCTAATATGCAGGTTTTACTATCTGATATTTGTATATTAATTCATTTATAAAGACACAACTGCCAGGAAAATAATTACACTAGTCTTCTAATTCTGTAACATTACTCAGATTTGTTATCCTGCCAACTAAATATCTGCTAGTAGAGTAGATTGTACCGTTTATATTTAAACCTGACACAGGTTTCAGTATCTGACTCTTTATTGACATTATAATATGTTGTATGATCATTTATATAATAGTATATAATATTAGAATATATAATATAACCATGCTCTGTAGCTAATCAAACAGGGAAACAGGAATGGGATTTCTCTAAGTTAATTTTGCGCCTATGGTATAATTATAGATTAATACAGGTCCATTGAGCTTGACATCCTATTAGGTGTTAATAGCTTGAAACGTCTACAGTACTGTGCAAAAATCTTAGGCATGTTATAAGAAATGCTTTAAAACAAGCATGCCTTAAAAATAGTGAAATTAAATGTTTTCTACATAAAGTTCTACTAGAAAGAGCATCTCACAGCACTAGAGTAGTAAATATTTTGCTTTCCTCCATAGCCTCAAGCACACTGAAATTAGTTTTTTTGTGAGTATTGGCTGTTGTGGATCATGGAGGACCTGCACAGTTCTGGAGACTTTGACACACATTTCCTACTGTTTTTGCAGGTTATACCTAATACCTAAAATTAATGTTTTAATGTTTGGACCTTCATTGAGATGAAGTCAACCCTGTGAGGATCCTGAGACATCTAGAGATGTGCCAGCTCCAGTTGGACTCTGCTTCATGAAGTATTCAGACATTCTAAGAGGGGATGCCAGCTCCAGGTGGTCTTTGAAGACAACAACCTCTTAATCAATACACAATTCCAGGACTGTATATTTATAATCACACCCTCCAGTGTCACCCAAATAAGGATGGGGTTCCCTTTTGAGTCTGGTTCCTCTCAAGGTTTCTTCCTCTTCCATCCAAGGAAGTTTTTCCTTGCCACAGTCACCTCAGTTACCTCAGGCTTGCTCATTGGGGATAAATACAAACACATTTAAATATAAGTCTAATATTAATCTTGAATTTTTGTATTATATTAATCTTTGTATAATGTTAACCTTTTTTGTATTATGTTTCTTACTATATGTTCTGTAAAGCTGCTTTGAGACAATGTGCATTGTGTTAAAAGCACTATACAAATAAAATTTAATTAAATTGAATTGAATTGAATTAAAAACTTATGGTGCCTGAGACTTTTGCACTATATCTACTATATGCCTTCCCCATATCTAGCCAGTTTCCTTGTGAATGCTTCTGGCTGTGCAGTTTACAACAACTTAGTTCTCATGTTTACTGCAAGACATCTCAGAGTCATTGACTGCCTATAACAGGACCACAACTGTCTATGAATGAAGCCCAGAGGAAAGCAGATGTTCTTTTACCCTTCCTTGCTCAACTGCCTGACTGTGAAGTGACATCATTCAGTGTTACAGACAGACGCGTTCATTTTTCTAGGACACTTTCCCGAGATTGGGAACAGGCAGGGGGTGAGAGGGGTGAGTTCATAAACGACTGATTGTAGAAACAGATACATGCTGTGAAAGCTCAATGTGTCAGGGACTTGTGACATATATCTTTCTCCCAGGAATTGTTGATGGTCCTGTAAAATGGGCTTACATAATGGAAGAAAAGGCAAAAGGAACGGCAATGGAAAGATATCACATTTCCATACAGCACTCTTCTGTAGCTGGTGTACTGGAATGTGTCTTAGTGTAAAATTAATTTTCCATTTGAGAAGAAATGATTGTTGACTATACTTTCAAATCAAGTTTGTACAGGAAGAGGTGACTGTGAACTTTGACAGTTCTCATGGGAAACCCTTTTCAGTTCAGCTGTGATAAGAGGTGACAATCTATTTCACACAGTCCGATACACACTTCTTTTTTGGAACAGTAGAATCATAAAGAACCCTTTTGTATCCATTCATGATTAACAGACTTGATGTGTCTGAAAGTCTAAGAACAAACATTCATGTGTGAACACTGACATCAGTGTTTCTGAATAGTTAATCTCTCTGGGACTTACATTAACCCTATGTACACATTAGTAACAAGCTTGTGTCACTTGTAGTTTATTCGCTCTTTCAGTTCTCTATTTTAACAGGTAATAAACAGCATCTCTCTGTCAGGTAACGTAAAAGCTCTAAAGACAGTGCAGTAAAAACAATAGAGAGTTTATCCTGCTAGTAGAATGTGTGATATACTGAATGTGTTATCAAAAGTTCACATTTAAATGTATTATAAAAATGTTACATTTATTTTTGTAGTATTCACATTAGTATTCATTGAATAGTGTTTGATTTTCAAGTCGTACTTTACATAAAATAGGTGTTTAATTTAGCACATTTATTGGATTAAGTATCCTAATTATTTGACACACCTGCGTGATGACGTCATCGCGCGCCACTAGGTGACGCCCCCGATGCGCTTCATTCTAAATTAATACACCGTCACGGAAGTCATCACTGCAGCCTTCTGTCATTATTTAATTAATCCTTTCGGTACTTCTACACAGGTACAGTAGTTGCAAATTAAGACACTTATTTAAAAACAAACACTATTTAATGCAATACTATCGAGTTAAGTGTGTTAGAAACTGTTTCAAAACTTGTTTGTATTACACTTTTGATAATGTGTCATGAGCTAGCAGGCCTGAGCACATGTGTAGTATGGGCACCTCGTGGTCAACGTGAGAGACGCTATCAGTTATGAATATTTAAAATATTAATGTTAGTGAAAGTATAATTATATTGTTTCAGATGATTTGATTCTTTTATCTCAGTTTAAGAGGAAGTATTAACATTGTGCATACTTGATTATATTTATGTTTCAGAGTATCCTATTCTTGCAAAGAGCATGTGGAGCTAAGGAAGTCAGTTCTGTTT
The DNA here is from genome assembly GCF_030014155.1 of Tachysurus vachellii. Taxonomy (NCBI): domain Eukaryota; kingdom Metazoa; phylum Chordata; class Actinopteri; order Siluriformes; family Bagridae; genus Tachysurus; species Tachysurus vachellii. The sequence continues at coordinate 14,486,651 of NC_083474.1, forward strand.
GTATTTCTGGTTACTACAGTGAAGAAGCAGCGATACACATGTATTGATACTGTCAGATAATGGGTTTTTGCTATGTATACATTCATGTTGATTCTAAATTAATACACCGTCACGGAAGTCATCACTGCAGCGTTCTGTCATTATTTAATTAATCCTTTCGGTACTTCTACACAGAGTATCCTATTCTTGCAAAGAGCATGTGGAGCTAAGGAAGTACTACAATTTTGGAGGCACCGCTGGGATAGATGTTCGGTGGATCAACTTCCTGATCGGTAGAGCCCACCTAGCAACATCATCCCGTTCTCAGTGATTCAGATGTGTAGCAGTGTGAAGTAGGACAAGTGGTGAGAAAGATCTGGTTGAGCAGTGCACGTGAAGAACTACAGTTGGTTCCTTCAGTGGGTCAAGTCAGTGAGGTAAACACCACCCTTAACACCCTGCTTATACAGCTGCTAAAGATGGATGCACTTAAAAGTCTTCAAGATGAAATTGGTGAGAAATTATGCACATTGTCATGTGAAAAGCTGGAAGAGCTTTGTGAATATCTCCACATCACAAAAGATGGTGAGTCAACTGTAACTCGTTTGTCCCTGCTAAATCTCCTCAGCAACTATCTCTTACGAACTGAGCTTGATGAGTTAGAGGATGGAGGAATGGCTGAGCTTTTAGCAATAAATGAGAAACTGAATCAGCTCATAGGAACAAATGTTAATGCTTCTAGAAGGGAGGAAAAGGAATCTGGTGAAGAAGTAACAATTCAGAGTTCAATTAGAGACCGTGAAAATACTGAACTGCTGGCAGCTATGCATATTAGTCCTACTGTGCCACTGAATACAGAAAGGAGACAGATGCACACCAACAGCTCGGTTAGCAGAGAACACACATTACAGAGACAGATTACCCCAGTGTGGCATAAAGATTTCAAGATTGCTGGCCTCATAGGAGACCCAGGGCAAAAGGATCGCCTCTCATTTTCCAGTTTAGCACGGCAGATAGAAAGTGGATTAAAAAAGGGCTATCCAGAGCAGGAAATAATTGATTCTGTCATCAGAGCTATCACACCAGGGCTTCAGTTGCGAAGTTATCTGGAGGGCAAGGCAGAACTGACACTCCCAGTGTTGAGACAAATACTTCGCTCCCATTATCAAGAGAAAAATGCTACTGAACTTTACAAGCAACTCACTACAGAAGCTCAGCGCTCAAGAGAAACACCACAAAGCTTCTTAATTCGTGTTCTTGACCTCAGACAGAAAATCTTGTTCGCCTCTCAAGAAGATGACTCTGGATTAAAATATGATCCCGGTCTTGTACAAAATATGTTCTTGCACACTGTCCTGACAGGGCTGCAAAATGATCGCATTCAAAGTGACCTTCAGCCATACTTGTCTAACCCTAACATCTCAGATGAAGTGCTGATGGAGAAACTCAATGTTGCTTGCTCCAATGAATCTGAAAGACAGAACAAACGCAAACATGATCGAAGTGGTACTGTTCATGCTGTGCAGTTAAATGAGTTTGTTCCTGAACAAAGATGTCAATCAAAGCCGCCTAAGTTTGATCTCATGTTACAACTGAAAAGTTTAAGTGACGATATCATGCAGATAAAAGAGACAATTCAACAGCCCTTCTCTGTCCCCCAGCAGTGCTTTGCAGTCAGTAACACGGAACCAGCAGCAAAGGATCTACCACTATATCAAGATTCTCATCAGAACTTCCAGCAGATTTCAGGATGTACCAAAGCTCAAGAGACTCCGACCTGGAGACCAGAATCACTTAACTACCAACAGCAGACAGGTCCATGCATGTCTTCACATCAGTTTCCACAAAGTCAATCTCAGGTACTGAGACAAAACCCACCTTTTCCACTCTCAAATTCAGTGCAGTCCTCTTCTGTTCCACAAGAACGTCCATATCAGTCACAGCAATCACCAAACTTGCAGTGTGCGAATCTGGCAAAACAGTATGAAACACTAGAGGCTCACTATGGACAACCACCTGTGTATCCTTATCCTCAGCACCCTCCCATGTCAGTTAATTATGCAACTCAGCCTTCAAATTTGGCAGCCCCCCAGTATTATCCCCAGCAGTATAGAGTGCTACCACAACATTACCCTCAGCAGTTTCGCCAGCCTCGTCCTTCACGAGTCAGACCATGTTTCCACTGCCAGCAGCGGAAAACAGAGGAACCTTGCACTCATTGCTACGTCTGCGGCAGCAGTGAGCACTTCTCAGCGGGCTGTAAAAGTAAAGGTGCCAGATCTCAGTCAGGAGCCCCGTTAAACAGGAGCGGGTTGCCCCCAAGGGACAGGGTGTGACCCGAGCGGTAGAAACGTCCCAGAAACAGGAGAGATGTGGCACAAACCATCAGCTTGAGCTCGAATCCCAGTTCCTCAACAGAATTTTAGCTACCCCTTGCCAAGTTAACCGTCATTCTGCTGTAACATCATTAGTAGGCAGACAGTGCCTGGTGACCTGCTATTTACATGGACAAAAGACAGAAGCCTTATGGGACACAGGCTCCCAAGTATGTGTTATAGATGAGCAATGGAAAACAAAATATGCACCTGAACTGACACTGAGAAATATTTCTGAGGCGACAGAAGCGCCAGATAGCCTACAACTGGTAGCAGCCAATGGAACAAACATGCCATACTGTGGATGGGTGGAAATGACATTTAAGCTGGCATCTCCTGGGACCAGGGGAAGGGAGTTAATGATTCCTGTGCTTGTCCTGAAGGACCAAGAATTGTCCAGGCCTATCATTGGATATAACGTCATAGAGCAGGTTATGAAGCAACATGAAGTGAATGGATTTCCTGATGGGACTGGTGAAAACTTGTACAGGACTGTTAGAAATGCTTTCCCTAGCCTCAAGAAGAAGGAGGTTCACACCTTCATCAATTTAGTGTCTGCAGAGAACTCCAAAGAGTATGCAGTGAGGACAATGAAGGAAACTATGAACATCCCCAAGCACACTGTGATGATGATTCAATGTCAGGTGAAAGTGCCTTATGTGACACAAGATAGCGTCTTGCTGTTTGAACCACATGTTAACCCACAACATTCTGATGGACTTGAACTATTTGACACCCTTTTTATTATGAAAAAAGGTTCTCGCCCATCGGTTACTATCAGTGTGCAGAATGGAACAGATCATGACATCACACTTATTGGCAGAACAGAACTAGGGACACTGCAAGCAGTTAAATCGGTCCTACCAGCCGCAACATCACAGAGTGCAGTCACAGCCTCTGTTACTCAGACCCCAAAGGAAACCATTAGAGTAGACGGCAACATGGATCCATGGGATCCTCCAGTCGATGTGAGCCACTTAACGTTACCCCAACAACAACAAGTAAAGCAGATGTTGCGTGAGGAATGTCACGTTTTCTCAAAGTCAGACGACGACATTGGCTGTATTCCAGGTTTGCAACTGAGTCTTACCTTAAACGATCACACCCCTGTTGCTCGCACCTACACTTCAGTTCCTAAACCGCTATACCAGGAAATGAAGGACTACTTACATGATCTGATTGCCCAAGGATGGGTGCAGAAATCCCATTCCCCTTACTCGTCCCCAATCGTCTGTGTCCGAAAAAAAGATGGGAGCCTCAGATTGTGTGTCGACTATAGAGAGCTGAACAGCAAAACAGTTCCTGACCGCCAGCCGATACCTAGGGTGCAGGATGTACTAGATGGACTAGGAGGCAATGCATGGTTCTCTCTATTAGATCAAGGGAAGGCCTATCATCAGGGTTTTATGTCCCCAGAGAGCAGGCACTTGACCGCATTCACTACACCGTGGAGCTTATATGAATGGTGCCGCATTCCGTTTGGCCTTATGAATGCGCCAGCTGCATTCCAACGTTTCATGGAGGAATGCTTGGAGGGACTACGGGATAAAATCTGCATACCCTACCTCGATGACATTCTTGTCTTCACGGAGTCATTTGATGAACATGTTGAGGCAGTGAGGAAAGTACTGCAAAGACTGAAATCCAACGGAGTTAAGCTGAAAGCGAGAAAATGTGAACTTTTCAAGAATGAAGTACGTTATCTGGGGAGACTCGTCTCAGCTGAAGGTAGCCGTGTGGACCCTGCAGATACTGTTGCTGTAACAGCACTCAAAGAAAAGACACCAAGCACTGTGGGAGAATTGCGTAAAGTACTGGGCCTGCTCAGCTATTATCGGCAATATGTAAAAGACTTCTCCCGGGTCGCCAACCCTCTGTATGACTTGCTAAAAGCCAAGGCTGACGGTAGTGAGGACCAGAGAAAAGGGAAAAGAAAAAGGGAAACTCACAAGAAAAATCAGGTTGTGCCATCGAGTCAACCAATTGAGTGGACAAAACACCATCAGGAGATTCTTGAAAAGTTGATTGATCACCTGATCCACCCTCCTGTGCTAGGATTCCCTGATTTCTCCCAACCATTTATTCTTCATACAGATGCCTCCAACCAGGGGTTGGGAGCAGTCCTGTACCAGAATCAGAATGGCAAGTTGAGAGTCATTGCCTACGGCTCTCGGACGTTAACAGCAGCAGAAAAGAACTATCACATGCACAGTGGGAAGTTGGAATTTTTAGCTCTAAAGTGGGCTGTAACTGAAAAATTTAGAGATTATCTCTATTATGCACCAACGTTTACTGTGTTCAGTGACAACAACCCACTAACCTATGTCCTGACTTCGGCCAAGCTAAACGCCACTGGATGTCGTTGGGTTGCGGAGCTTGCAGATTTTCACTTTTCCATCCGTTATCGTCCTGGTAGAGAAAACATAGATGCAGACACACTGTCCAGAATGCCAGTAGATCTGGAAGAAACCATGAGAGAATACACCGAAGAGCTTTCATCTGATGGTGTAGGAGCAATGATCCAAGCAGTGGAGATTCAAGATGATCAAAATGCACCCCTCACTATAGCCTGCCAGAGTGCACCAGTATGTGAGACGGGCAGCGTGGAACCTCTCAAAGCCCTGTCAAAAGAGGAGATTAGACAAGCTCAGAGGGATGACAAAGAGATTGAAAAAATCATTGAACACTTACAGTCAGGATCCAAACCTCTCCAGCAGTGGCGTTCAGGCAGTTCAATACCCAGAAGTCTTTGGAGAGAATGGGATAAATTAAAGTTGGATGAACATGGAATTCTGTTTCGAAAAACATCCCAAAGGACCCAACTGGTTTTACCGACTCAATTCAGACAAACTGTGTTAAGGGAACTGCACAATGAGATGGGTCATCAGGGTCTTGACCGTACTACCAGTCTCATTAGAGATCGTTTTTTCTGGCCATACATGCAAAAAGACATTGAACATTATGTTCTCAGAACCTGCTCCTGCATAAAACAAAAAAAACCATGTAGAGAGACGAGAGCACCACTTAAAAGCATCAAAACCACATTCCCATTTGAATTGGTGTCCATTGACTTCCTTCACTTGGACAAATGCAAGGGAGGTTATGAATACATTTTGGTGATCATTGACCACTTCACTCGTTTTGCACAGGCATACGCCACCACCTCAAAATCAGCAAAAACAGTGGCTGACCGATTATTCAATGACTTCGCCCTCAAGTTTGGTTTCCCCTCAAGAATTCACCATGATCAAGGAGGAGAATTCGAAAATCAGTTGTTTGCTCAGCTCAGAAAGTATAGTGGCATTGCTGGCTCAAGGACAACGCCCTACCACCCCCAGGGGAATGGGCAGGTGGAAAGATTTAATCGGACTTTGCTACAGATGTTGAAAACCCTGACTGAAAGACAAAAATCTAACTGGAAAGAGGCACTTAATAAACTCATCTTTGCTTATAACTGTACCAAATGTGAAGTGACTGGCTTTTCACCTTTCCACCTTCTGTTCGGGCGCTCTCCAAGGCTTCCCATCGACAGTCTTTTTGGACTCAACCCGGATAACTGCTCTGTAAGTCACAGCGAGTATGTGGAACGGTGGACAAAAGAAATGAACGAGGCTTGTCAGATAGCCAGAGAACATGCAAACAAGTGTGCTGAAAGGAACAAAAAGAACTATGACCTAAAAGTAAGGTGCACAGACCTTATTCCAGGTAGTAGGGTTCTTGTGAAAAACTTGACTCCAAGGGGCGGAACGGGAAAACTTCGAAATTACTGGGAGAACGAGGTCCATGTTGTTTTACGCCAAGTTGCCAATGATGTACCAATCTATGAAGTGAAACCTGAGCAGAGTAAAGGTCGATCACGAGTGTTGCACCGTAATCATCTTCTTCCCTGCGATTACTTACCTCTGGATATTACACCAACCCCGAGTACCCAATCAAAGCAAAAACACCAACAAAGAAATAGCCAAACTCAGCCCGCCCAGAGAAGAGAATGTGAAGCAGGGTATGATAATGAAAGTGAAGAGGATGAGTACTACTTTCAAGTGGAGCCGTTTCAGACCAGGCCACCAGAAAGCAGTGACTGCCTAAAGAACAGAAATGTGTTACCACAACCGTCAGTAACTTCTGCGCCTCGATCAGTGGTGAAACCAAGGCCACATTCTCACCCAGCAAAGTCAGAAATAGATCTTTCAGAGTCCGCACCTGACATAAGAATAGAACTGGAAAATGAACCAACTGTTGACCTCATGCAACAAGACTTACCTTCTACTGAAGCAGCTGGATCACCTGGGCCCAGAGACAGGACCACTGAGGAGGAAAACGGGTACCAGTTCACCAGGAGAAACCGACGACCACCTAGAAAGTTTACCTATGACAGTCTTGGGTCCCCATCATGCTACACTATGCGGATAATTGGCAACAACCCCTACCCACACTTTGCATCTAGTGGAATGACAGCTGTGACACCCTGGTCATCAACACCCCTTCGTTACCCCCAGCCTACATATGTGTGCTATTAACTTCGAATTGCACTACCACATACAGTTTCACCCTCTATCTTGTCACCGTATGGCCTGTGTTGAAGGCATGAGATGTCACTATACAGAACATTACCCAGGGACTGTTTATTGCTACAGTGAGACACTATTGCAAAACTAAAATAATGGACTGTTCTCAGATTTTGGAAAGTAATGGACTGTTGTGCGGTTTTAAACCTGTGGACACTTCGAATCATTCTGAGACTTCCCTCATTGACACTGGTTGAATCGTTTTTTTCTCTCGAAGGACTCTGTCATATTTTTCTTGCTAAAGCAAATGAATAGAGTTTGCATAAGGCTCCCTTTTTTTCTAGACCTACCGCATGGAACTATTTACAAAAAAAGTGCCTATTGTCTATTAAGAAATAAGGACTTTTGTAAGTTGAAATGAGCAATATCACAATTGTGAATGTATGCGTCGAAAAAAAGGAGAATGTACAAGTAATATGTGATGACTATTTTGTAATATTTTATGTTGTAGACACCTGCTGGGTAAAGTTGAAATAGGTTAAGTACTGTAAATTGGGCATATATGTGACTTAGTAATTCGATGTCGGGACGACATCTTTTCATGGAGGGGAGAGTGTGATATACTGAATGTGTTATCAAAAGTTCACATTTAAATGTATTATAAAAATGTTACATTTATTTTTGTAGTATTCACATTAGTATTCATTGAATAGTGTTTGATTTTCAAGTCGTACTTTACATAAAATAGGTGTTTAATTTAGCACATTTATTGGATTAAGTATCCTAATTATTTGACACACCTGCGTGATGACGTCATCGCGCGCGCCACTAGGTGACGCCCCCGATGCGCTTCATTCTAAATTAATACACCGTCACGGAAGTCATCACTGCAGCGTTCTGTCATTATTTAATTAATCCTTTCGGTACTTCTACACAGGTACAGTAGTTGCAAATTAAGACACTTATTTAAAAACAAACACTATTTAATGCAATACTATCGAGTTAAGTGTGTTAGAAACTGTTTCAAAACTTGTTTGTATTACACTTTTGATAATGTGTCATGAGCTAGCAGGCCTGAGCACATGTGTAGTATGGGCACCTCGTGGTCAACGTGAGAGACGCTATCAGTTATGAATATTTAAAATATTAATGTTAGTGAAAGTATAATTATATTGTTTCAGATGATTTGATTCTTTTATCTCAGTTTAAGAGGAAGTATTAACATTGTGCATACTTGATTATATTTATGTTTCAGAGTATCCTATTCTTGCAAAGAGCATGTGGAGCTAAGGAAGTCAGTTCTGTTTGTATTTCTGGTTACTACAGTGAAGAAGCAGCGATACACACATGTATTGATACTGTCAGATAATGGGTTTTTGCTATGTATACATTCATGTTGATTCTAAATTAATACACCGTCACGGAAGTCATCACTGCAGCGTTCTGTCATTATTTAATTAATCCTTTCGGTACTTCTACACAGGTACTACAAATGCAGGTAAAACTCTCAGAATTCACCCAGTCAGATATGTACACTGCAAATGGGTGAAGATTCATCATATAGGCAGCAATCCATGAAGTTTTGACTTGAAATTTATTAACATTTTGCCAATACACAAAAAACTCCGACCTGAGTGGATCATACGTGTAAGTTATCTTCATATAAACTGCATAAACATTTGCAACATCTGTGATTCTCCCACTGACTGAACTAAACAGCCCTGAGGTCAGCAGTGGAAGTGTTGACGCGGGAGAGATCCAGCGGCGTTCTCGTGTTACACCGGGCCCATCTGCTGCGTTAGACACACACCATTAGAGACTGACTGATGACCTGCTGCTTTCCTTAACAGCAAAGCCTCCTAAACCCCTGCTGACTACCGCTCCCTGCCAGTTCACACACACTCCTGACCCCTAAGTGTTAGCGGAAAGTGAATTGTTCTGCTGATTTGAGCCCACATTTAACATTTCACTGAATGGTTGAGCTTCGGATTTGGGAAGCGGAAATCTTTATCATCAGCTGTAATTCAGTGAGTACAGTTAGTATACAGTTACCTTAACTTGTTAGTTAAAGTACAAATTTATAATGGCCACAAGTAACCAGTCACAATGATGTTAATGCTGAATCTATTTGATAGTCAGAAAGGCCACCATAATACATCTGATTTGTGATTTTATCAGTTCAGCCAGGAAAAATAAAATAGTGCCATATTTCTGTTCTACTGCCTGGGATCCCAGTATTCCTTCTTCACCATGTCTGGAAATAGGCTCTGAATAAAGCAGTTATGAAAGAATAAGGAAATAATTAATAACTTAAACTAATCCTAAACCTGAAGTTTACTACTGTATTTGTGTATTACGTATATACTTGACAAAAAAGCTCAACATAGCTGGTCATATCAGCTATCAGGTCATGTCAATGTATCATATCATATCATATCATATCATATCATATCATATCATATCATATCATATCATATCATATCATATCATATCATTAATTATATCATAATTGCATTATGAGTCATATTGTATCATTTTCTTATTAGTGTATTTTGTACATTGTATAGTGTATATTGAAAGTAAATCAGCAAGTAAAGTCTAGCTTGCTCTGGCTCAGGAGATGAAGGCTCCCAGTCTGAGAGTATGGCTGTGCCATCATCAGGAGTCAGGTCACACATTTCATCTTTGTTCCATCTGCGATTTGGATTTAAAATACTGACTTTTGTTTGCTGGATAGTTACATGTCACACTGTAGCATGTTTATCTTAAATGTCCACTAAAGTGCTGCAGTGTAAAATTAACTCAAATGAATAAAGTGTATTTGAATCTTATTCTACACAGGGTTAAATATATCCACCTATTCATTTTCTATATCATTTATCCTACTCTGGGTCATGGGTGGAGCCAATGGCAGGAGACTTGAGGCACAAGGCACGGGACATCCTGGACAACCTGGAGTGTCAAACCATCACAAGGAACAACTGCACACACAAACTATATACAATTTAGAGGTTCCAGTCAGTTAACAACACATGTTTTTGTACTGGGGAGGAAACCAGAGTTCCCAGAGGAAACCTCCAAAGAACAGGAAGAACATGCATAGAACATGCTCACAGGGTGGAGGTAGGATTCACACCCCAACTTAATATTTGCAACATATGAATATTTAGTATACTCAAAATGATAAAATAAAACTAAACTAATTGGTTACATGGCAAAAGATGTAATTTTGCTAGTATAAATAAATACTCTTGTATTAAATTGTAGTTTAGTCAAACTATCTTTATTCAGTGAGATTATATGTTGCCCCACTTATGGTTTAGGGTCTGTTTTTATTCATTACATAATTGAGATGGTTGCTGGCATTCTGCTATCTGTTTCTGCTATGTCATGAACAAAGCTCATTTTACCATATAATTAACCTCAGTGAATTAAATTACCCTTTGCAGCAGCAGGCTAAAGGCTGAATGCTGTGTAGTTTGAAATGTTTATGTGTTTGAGATTGCGATTGACATTTCACCTCATCTAGGCATCATTTAATCAGCCTTCCCTTCAAGCACAAGCAGACTGTGCATGTATACACATATTCAGTTGCCTTCATGAATGGTATGCACTGAAGTGTCTCTCTCACTCTTGTACTCTCGGACTCTCTCTCTCTGTCTGTGTCTCTCTCTCTCACACACACACACACACACACACACACACACACACACACACAAATGCAGTGTAGGTAAACGAGGCAGGGTTTGTCTGTCTCTGTCAGTCTCCCCTAAGGCTTTTCCTTCCTTGTCCACAAACGGTTTCCATTGTTCCAAGACACAGATTTTCCATCTCTGTCTGTTTCCTGGGCCTCTCTTCTACCTGCCGTCACATTCCTGCATCCTGTCGTCAGCTTTCCATTCATCTCAACATCTGATCTATTCACAAACATATGTCATCACCTGTACCTGTGCCATTGTTCATGTGAAACCCCTACAGTGAAAGCCTCTTCCTCTCTGTAGCCCATGTTGGTTTGATTTGACTGATTAAAGCTTTGATATGGTTTGTGAATGGGAACAGTTGCTGTTTCTTTAAACATTCTGTAAATTTTAACAGTCAGTCTGCCTCTGAAAGGTCATAAAAAAGGTCAATTTCTGTGCTGTGCTGGAATAACTGGGCAATATGGGTTAACTAACTGGCACTGTGGGACATGCTTTATGAGGATATTAACTATACTGTGAGATGGCTGTAAGAGTATCTTGTGACAGGTGATAAAACTACAGCATGACGCTTCAGATTTAGTCACCTTAGTCTACCATATACAGCTCCCTGTCTCAAACTATGCAATAAGCTTATTTATAGGCTTTTCTATCAGAAAATGTGTCACTGGGTGGTACAGTTTATCTATTATGCTTTCCTCTTGTTTATTCGAGAGACACTCACAGTTAGCGTCTCCTCCAAGTGGGCAGCATTGCTAGGCTAGCTGTTTAAATATATCTAGAAGTGATCTCTCTCTTAGGATGGCAATGTCTCTCAGGAATATTGTGTAGTAAAAAAGGTGGTTATCTGATTTACAGCATTTGGCAGACGCCCTTATCCAGAGCGAAGTACAAGTGTGATTATCAATGAATACATCAATACCGAGTGAAACACAGTCTTACTGAACATCAGACAGCTAAATCGATCAACTGTGAACGTTGTTTAATTTATTATTCACAATGCTATGCATAATAACAGAACAATAATGCATTATAGCATTTGGTATGCCATATACACTTTTATTGAAAAATATAAATCTCCCTTAAGAAGTTCCAAATCATCTGCTTCAGCACCTCATTATTGTCCCATATTTGTTAGAGTCAGTTCATTCTCTGTTGCAGTCTGGCACTAAACCGCTATAAACCAGCCCACAGAACCAGATGTCCCTATTTAGGAACTGACGGATCTCCCTGTAGCACTTCATGAACCTTCCAGAGATCAAGTACCCAGTGAAAGCAGACAGATCCCATATACACTCAAAATATCCACCATCCCCCTTGCCACAACCGTATTCAGTTTACGGCCCGATTGAGAAGCCCTCTGTCCCCAGATTGGAGCGACTCCCCTGAGGTGTCCCTGTCTAACCTAGCCCGGGTGGTCCTGCTTAACCTAGCCATTTTGGAGGTCAAATGTCAGAGGTCACCACATACGCATGGGAAACGTGCAACAGTGGTTTTGAGAGAGAGGCCAACTCACTGGTTTCCCCTCCATGAACCCTGTAGTTTATATAATTGGATGATCACTTGTGTCAGGCAGAAGTCTGTGTATGTATCCAGGAGGTATAGATGTGTTTATAAAGCTAATGCATTGAGATGGGGTTTGTAGAACCCAAATAATGTTTTAATAGACAGAGTGTGTGTTTACATGTTGTATCCGCATGCCCTAGAGTCCCCTCCATAGTCAGCACAGTCTTATCAGTGTTAGAGTCTGGGTAGCATTTCAGTATATAGTAAAGTGTGTGTTGTTCTTAATATAATTAAAGAGGTTTCTATTTTTATGATTTAAAAATAGTGCAATTCAGGAAAGTTATTAATAGCTAAATACAGGTGGCAGATTTCTCAGAAGCGTTAAACATGCTTCGCCTCACAGAGACGATGTTCTCTACAAAATCTACATTTAATGTACAGTTCCTATCATATCAGCTAAAATAGATATAGTTTAGTCATGATATCATGAAACGCTGCCCTAAACCCAAGGACCTTTCAACCAGCTTAGCTCAACAGCTGTGTTTCACACATTTGTGTGCTATATCCATATCACCCAACATTCTCAAGTTTGGTTGGAATACTACAGGGTGTGCTAAAAGTTTCTGTACATAGGAGAAATAATAGTAAAAAATGTTCAAAATCAAAATCACTATTGTGGCTGGATCAGGAAGCTGTCACAAGGTGTGTTGTGATGCACCAGATTAACACAAGTTCATCATGAGTAGGAGAAACGACTCTGAGTGTGTGTTTATAAAGGAATGACATAGACATGTAGCAGATGTTAACTACATTTATGGAGAGTTTTGGGTCACTGTAGTATCATGTACTATCTTAAGTAACCCAGTCAGAGGAAACCGCTGTCTGCCCTCTTACACATACATGAGCTCACTGAAACCCAAGATTAGCTAGTGCTGCTGTGATTTATAGGGGAGAGAGAATAATGCCATGCCTTATTTGGCTCCCGGATGGTTGTGGTATTGTCACAGTACTTATGTTATGAACCATTGATAAACATGGATTTTCTCTCACTCAGTTGTTACTATAGTAACAGGCCTAGTTGTAGTATGATTTTCATTTGTTCACTTGAACAATTCTGCAACATGAAGGAGGTCCTGTGTTATAAAAAAATAACAAATAATAAAAAAAATTAACTTTACTCAAGTTTATTGTTTGCTCATTATTGGGAAAAAATCTCCTATAATGTCATGTCCTATAATATCATATAGTATGATCTTATCTAGTTTAAATTGCTCTTCAAGAATCGATCTCACTCAGCAAGAGTGTTTATTATGCCAACAGAATCCGATGCGATCATTTCAATGCAAAAGTTTCCATATGATTATAGTGGAAAAGACGCAGAAGACACAACAGATCAGAACAGTTTCATTCCCTGGCACCTTTCCCTGGTGCTTACCATGGCCTATGCACATAGATACACAGGTAAATAAGCCCTTTTTTCTGGCAGGCTGTTTAAAATGTCAACAAGTTATATAGTGTACAGTGCTTGCCTTGAGCTAAAACATAACGAACTGAGAATATCTGTGGTGCAGATGATTGCAGACTCCACCAAACCTGTAATTTCACTGGCTTTTACTTTGTTTACATCGAACTAAGCCACTAAAACAAATATTTTAATAATAGCTGCAAGAACTGCAATTATTTTATACGTTAATGTATACTTTCATGTTTCTATTCACTCAGAAATGTCAATGATCTAAACCAATAGATGAAGGGGTTGGAGTCCAGGATTTAATAGATAATAATATAAAGAAAAACCTCCTGTGATTAACTTCCTAATGGGTTGCCTGTGTTTTGCTGTTTGCAAAAACCAAATCCCTTCAATCCCAGTCAAAAAGGTTCTTGCACATGGCGTATGAGTCATTTGAACGGCTTTATGTTAAAGAATCAAGTGTGTATATATATAAACAGAAATGACTTCACAAATCTCTGGTTGAGGATTTCCGGGTTTGTCTGGAAGTTTTTACACAAGATTGTCTCACAAAAAGAATTGTATTAGCAATCTGCATAGAGACAACAGGCGCCTGGCGACTGTGAAAATAAGTGAGTCATTGTTACACATGCAAGAACAAGGATACAAGGCGCTCTGTTAATCCAGTGTTGTACAATAGTTATATACAGTGTTGTACAACAGCTCTATAGGATGCCAGAGGCAGGAGGATTGTTTTTTATCCATTGATAATGGGCTTAACACAAACTAAACACTTTACTCTCAGACTCATTCAAACTGTTTTGTTGTGCCAGGTAGGGCTTTTAGTTGACACACGTGTATTTCCAACACGTCAACCAGCTCCAGTTTCCAGATTACATTGAACTGCTATGATCAGTGTAAGTAATGTTTTCTCTGCTACTTACATTTGTGTAAACCAGGTTATGAGCAGATACAGGATGAAATTATTCTCACAGCATAAAGAAAAATACAAAATGATCATTGCTAGTACTGGTGCAGACGTCCCACTATGTTGAGTGTATGAGTTTAAGGGTTGTGTAATTAAGGAAGCTTTCAGGTGGCAGGATTTGGAGAGTGCGCATGTGGCCCTGAAATGTTTTGCCCCTTTTTTAAGATTACTAAGAGGTAAAAACAAACAAATTATTCAATTTCTCACTCTGAGGACCAAAAAGGAGTTAATATGTTGTGATGTGATGACTGTAAATCTACTATTCTTTTGTTTTGTTTTGCCTGATGGTTTTTTACAGAAGGATCCTTTTCTGATGTTTAATGTTAGTTAGATAAGAGATAAAAGAGAGGGCATGATATTGTGCTTTGTGTGTAAGTGAATATAAATTACTAAGGAAATGAAAGTGTTAGGCCGTGCTTACAGGATCAGCTCGATAAGGTGAAGGTACAGACTGAGCAGGGCGTATAAGCGAGTGCTGATTTATAGACTTCATTCTCTTGGTTGGTCACCAAACTCTGAATAGTTTCTCAAGTGGCAGAAGCTGAATCGCCATGCCTGCAGGCATAAGCCACAAAAATAAGCCCTGGCCCTCCTGTCACCATAGCACAAAGAACACAAACCATCCCGCTAATCACTTAGCCAAGCTGCACCTCTCTGAAATGCTGATAAATTAGTGTCCCAGAGGCTCATGCACTTGTACCATACAGCTTTTTTATTTTTTTTTCTGTCTCCTCTTTTCCACAAGTTACAGATGATTACTTCAGTTCGTTCTCCATCTTGATACAGAATACAAATTCCTTGGTGGTCTGTGATTCAAAACAGAAGTATATGCAGAGGATAAACTGTGTACTTACACATAACACGATTAAAGCAAAGATCTAATGAACAATCTCTTAAAGGTCAGTGTTTGATGTAAATTGATAATTACAAAATGAGCTGTTTCTTTAGATTTTTTATAAAGCTAAACTATGGTTTGGGCAAAATGCCATTTTGTTTGGAAAAGTTTCATTTAAAGTGATGTTTTCCATTCTGCAAAATGTCACAGAACTAAAAAAGAAGATTCCAGTGTTTATAATGTTTTTCTGTACTGGAAATGAAATGGAAAGCACAAAGCCTAAAGGCAGTTGTAGAAACCATTCATCCATACTCCAAAGATAAATATAAATATATAATTAAATATAAATATTATAAATAACCCAGTTTAGTACATCTATTTAGAAATGAGCTATTGCTGATATCATAAGATAGAGTGTAATGGTTGTACATTATTCTGCTGGTAAGCACACATAACCGCATAACCTATAGATTCCAGTGCATAGATATCATTTTAAAAAAATCACTAGAAATTTCCCGAAATAATTCTGAAGGCAACAAAGCTGTTATTTTTTCAAAAACTTCTCTTTGTATCCCACTGTGTTTGTTCCTCAAGGCCCTCCATAGCATCCATCATGCTCAGTATGGGGTAATTAAAGCCAGGGCATTAGGACATTCTCTCTGGTGTTAAGCATTTTTTTAAATAATAGTAATACTGTAAGAGAGTGTTTGAAATTATTTCAAGAAGAAAAGGCAATATTTAGATAGAAATGTAGAAATGCTAGAACATCTTTTATGACATTATTTCTCCCCTCTCTAATTTACTTTACACTGGCTCATTGTATGGCTTAATTACTGGATAGTCGACAGGTAAATGGGCAACCTGTCCAAGTCTTTTCATTTGAATTGCCACTAAAAGTGCACATGTGTTGAGCTGCCTTCGGAGGGTGTGGGACATCCACACCTAAAATGGCAGAGAAGAGAAGAGCTCAAAATGATAACCTTTCAGGGTCAGAAAGAGCACCTCAACCCTCCCCATGTCATAATGATAGTTCTCCTCTTTCCATTGTCTTTTCAACATTTCTTTGCACACCAGCAAAGCTCTCCGGGTGAAGAGACTGTGTTAATCTAACCCCAGGCTTTTAGTGCTTAAGGCCTTCAGGATTTAATTAAAAGCAGGATTTTAGACCAACCCGTTACTTAGCACACATTGAAGCTTTCACAGAGGAAAGGAACAACATGCCAAATACAAAGAATAAGGATGGAGTGTGTTGAATTCAGTTGATAATTGAATTTGGATCATACTATGATAACTATGCAGCAGTTGAGATACAACGATGTAATGTATTAGATTTTTTCAATCTGTATTAAAATATCTTGTGTTTAATAAGGTTATATATCTCAGTGAAGACTGAATGTCAGAGGGAGACTTTCAGAAGCTCACCATTTGTTAAATTTCCTGGTAATGAATTCTGAATTCTTTTATGAATATGTGAGATTATATTTATGTTGATTGGGCCTAAGGTCACACTGTGTGTGTATGTGTTTGTGTGTGTGTGTGTATGGTGTGTGTGTGTTTGGGTGTATTCAGGAGTATTTGAGCCCTGTGATGGGTTGGCACCCCATCCAGGGTGTCCCCTGCCTTGTGCCCCATTGACTTCAAGTAGGTTTCAATAGGACGCACCATAGTGAT
Organism: Tachysurus vachellii; assembly: GCF_030014155.1. Classification (NCBI taxonomy): domain Eukaryota; kingdom Metazoa; phylum Chordata; class Actinopteri; order Siluriformes; family Bagridae; genus Tachysurus; species Tachysurus vachellii. The sequence continues at coordinate 14,503,658 of NC_083474.1, forward strand.
ACAATGACTAACTAATGCTGGAGTTACAAGTATCTAAATATGATATGTACCATCATATTTATTTATTGGAAATTAGAGCTTTTAATTCTTATATGTTCCACGTAAGGGGGCATGGTGGCTTAGTGGTTAGCACGTTCGCCTCACACCTCCAGGGTCGGGGTTCGATTCCCGCCTCCACCTTGTGTGTGTGGAGTTTGCATGTTCTCCCCGTGCCTCGGGGGTTTCCTCCGGGTACTCCGGTTTCCTCCCCCAGTCCAAAGACATGCAGGTAGGTTGATTGGCATCTCTGGAGAAATTGTCTGTAGTGTGTGATTGCGTGAGTGAATGAAAGTGTGTGTGTGTGTGCCCTGCGATGGGTTGGCACTCCGTCCAGGGTGTATCCTGCCTTGATGCCCGATGACGCCTGAGATAGCGGTAGAAGATGAATGAATGAATGTTCCACCTACAGAAACCAAATCTGATACACTGTGTTTTACTGAAGCAAGTCCACTTGCTTCAGTAAAATGTATAGATTCTTTATCACTTATACCTATTTAAGATTTATTCAGTGAAGGTATAGAAAAATAAAATAACTAAATTACATATTCGATTCCAGATGTGTTGTTTAGAAACATTTAACATCTCAAATGTCTCTCACTGAAAGCCAACTGTGTCCTGACTAATTTGACATTAAATTTGTGGTCAATATTGTCAATTTACCAAGAGTGCCAAGAGTGACGATGTCTGACGTTTCCATGATGGTGTACAACATTTACAGCTCTGACTGTGAATTATTGTTACAGGCTTGCAAAAAAAAAATTTATTTCCCATAATAAAAATTACACAATGCAGTTTTCAATTATGAAATTAATCAGTTGGAACAGATTGTATGTATGCTTGCAAAACCAGGTAGATAATGCAAGGTAAAGAAGAACAGTTGGCAACATAGTCGTAAAAATGGAACATAAAAAAACAGTAGAACATAAAGAGTCAAGAGCACACCCGTGACACACACTTCAGACACACCATCAATGCTTTCTTTTTTTTAAATAATAGGCCTGAGTGATGACACTTCCGTGATCACTATTATTAATAATAATAGCAACAATGCACAAACACATAAAAGCTGTAGTCATCTTCTGGCACAGAAAAGGAGAGGAAAAGGAAAGATTAAGGGGAGGAGAGGACATTAGCAGCCCTTTGAAGGTAAGAGCGGAGTGAGTGGGCAATTTGTGTGGAAAGAGGGTTGGGGGGGTTTCTGCTTCGGGTCCAAACACGCAGGCTGAGCATGCAGCCCAGGTGGGCTACACCTGGGGCACAATGACATCATTAGTGTGGAGAGAGGATATCAGTGGTGGAGTGAGCCACATGTCTCTCTCTCTCTGTCTCTCTGTCTCTCTGTCTCTCTCTCTCTCTCTCTCTCTCTCTCTCTCTCTCTCTCTCACACGTACACACACTGAGAACATGCTGGAGCCATTACATACTTTCAGAAAGTATAGTAAGATGTGTGTGTGTGTGTGTGTGTGTGTGTGTGTGAAATGTCCCACAAAGTATCTGACAAAGAGGCACGTAGTGTTGAGATAATCTGGAGTGGTCTGTTTAGTGTAGCAAAAGCCTGATTACGCAAGCAGCACCGTTAAGATAAACCAACAGCCCACACTTGCAAAGCTCTGCAAAACTGCATACACATGATTTCCTTTAAGAAATATATTATTGGATGTTGCATTATACTAAAAATACTTCATGGGAATGACATGCTATAATATCACCACACAAATCATATCAAGGGAAAATATCTTGAATTTTGTTTCATTTGTTATAATTTATTACAAGATTATTAAACCAGCTTTCTCACATTTCTTCCTAAATGCAAGTCTGAACTTGAAATTGTTTTATCTTGCATCTTACTAGAAATAAATGCTTGAAACATGCAAAAATGTTTAATCAATAGAGAAGCCATATTCACTCTGCAATTGTGAAATACTTCAGTGTCGAATGTACCAGCGTGAACAGAAGCATCAAACTTCACCCTCTTTGATAACATCTGACAGAGGTGTCAACAAATCATCAGTCTGCAAGTACAAGCACGTTTATGTCTTTTAGCTTCACATATCATGCATGTCTCAAACATTATACATGTCAAATCCTAAATAGAATCCAGATATATATTACTAAAGTAGATTAAGTGGGGTTTTTTTTCCATTTTAGGAATATTTTCCACCATCCTCTCTTCCACCTCTCTGTTCATTTCTATCAATTACGTGTACATAAATTCCATCAAAATGAAATTAGACTACACATTTTTTTCTAATTTTGCTGTGTGATAAAACCAATCATAATGATAAAAAGCCATCACAGATCAGCATAAAATATCATGAGACATGTGTCTCTGCATTCCTGCTCTCTGATATTTGTTGATATGACATTTGGTCTGTTAAGAACTAATAAAGAGGAATAATAATTATATGCATATGGAACTTTTATCGCTGAAATTTTAAACAGAAACTGTAGATAGTTCAGATACTGTTTAGTATAGTGCCAAAATATTATAAATATATCTTAGATGATATATTTTGTAGCACATATCATTTTATGTTCTATAATAGCATATTTAATTCATTTATTTTATAATCTATTTAAATTGGATAACGCAGGCATGCTGTTACAACAGTGAGGTGGTATCATGTGGAGAAAAATTCCTCTTATACTACAGATAATTACCAATAATTACATTTCCAGTAATTAGCGAATGATACATACATTTTGACCTTTCCCTTAATGCTGTGGAACAACCATGAAAAATTCAACTCAATTAATTGAATTCAATTTTATTTAAATAGCACTTACAACAGTAGAAAAAAAGCAGCTTTACAGAAGTATAGAAATTCAGAATAAAAATTTAAAAAATCATTTATATTTATCCCTAATGGGCACACCTGAGGCAACAATGGCAAGGAAAAACTCCCTGAGAAGATATGAGGAGGAAACATTGAGAGGAACCAGAAACAAAAGGGAACCCAGCTTCATCTAGGTGACAGCAGAGAGGGTGATTATAAATAATTTAGCTTCTATAACACATAATATAGTTAAGTAGAATTGTGTCACCAGGTAAAGAGAGAAAAAAGGAGGAGAGAGAGAAGAAAAAAGAGCTTGTTTTCATTGTCAGCCTCTCTTTTCTCTCTCTATCTGAAAGTTAATAAGAAAAGAAATGCAGTTGATTTTGTTATAGAGAAGATATAAAGTGATGTGATGATGAAGTGTAGGAGCTAGAATTCTCACTAAAAGTGCTTTTAGTTGGTTTCGTATTTATTAAAAATAAACAAACTCCAGTATAGACCTGTGTATTAATAGTACACTACATCTCACAGAAGTCCCCAATGTGGACACATGACTTACATATACAGTATATACAGGGTGTATATATATAGGTGTATACCTTAATCCTTGTTAAGTCTAGTTTGCTGGACTTGAGATGATTGTATTCCTTGTGTATCATTTTGTCTTGATAGTGTTGCATTTCAGAATGGTACATGGTATTTATTTTCAGTTTGGGAATTTTTAAACCAGTTTTGCACTTTTATTAAAATGTCTTTCTCAGAATAACAATTAAAAATCAGTCTTTCCAAAAATAATTTAGCAAATTGAAGTCCAAGTCGAGTCACGTTTATATCTGAAGTCTTTCAATAAGTCCTCACTAGTGTTATCTCATAATCTAACTATGAGGTCAACTGTTTCTACACGTGCTGCCTCAAGCAGGAACTTGTCTCATACACACACACTCGCACACACACACACACACACACACACACACACACACACACACACACACACACACACACACACAGACAACCACCTGATTAAGCAAACTCAATTCCTCACAATAACACACCTGCACAAACACACTAAAATACTGCTATCACACATGTCACACGTACACAATGTTCTGTTTAATGTACTTTTTAGCCATCTAGAGGAGGCTTTTTTTTTGGATAGAGGAAACCAGGGTCAGAGCACTGAGTTTACATCTTACGGTGACTCTGAAGCATTTTATATTAAGGGCTTGCGCTACACACACAATTAATCCTTCTTCCAATCAATCATTGAGCCATCAGTGTGCAAATGTTATGTATGCTGAATAAAAGGGTGAGTGTTAGAAATTTTGAAAGTGTACTTTAAAAAGCAGTAACTGGAAAAAAAAAACAGAACAAATTATGTTTAGTTAGACAGCTTATCTACAGAGGAAAATAATTACGAGGAAACAGATTCATGAAAAAAGAACAAAAAGAATAATGAAAAAGTGGATGACTGAGAAAAGGTTATTTGGATTAAGAAAATGCATAATTTGCACAAGATGCTACCCCTAACAGGTATAGCTGCTGCCTCACAGCTCTATATTCCCCTGTTTACCCCGTTTCCATGTGGATCTCCTTTGTGTTCTTCAGTTTCCTTCAACCTCCTAAAAAATGGCTGCAGTCTGATTAGTGACTCTAGATTGCACCTAGTTGTGAATGAGGGCTTGTAAGTGTGTGAAGTGCGCCGTAATGGACCGGCATACCATCCAAGGATGTATTCCTGAACATCCTCCAGATCAACTGACTTCAGGATCTTCAGGATAGACCTGGTAATGAAGATGAATGAATGAATGAATGAATGAATGAATGAATGAATCATAAAAATGGAAATAAATTCCCTAAAAGCAAGGGCTTGTTCACAGATTTACTGACTGACAGGTGCGATACACAGACAGAAAAAGAAAGAGTTGTGAGTGCATGTTTTTTTTTGTGTTAACTTCTATAAGGATAAATGTCAGATGGAAAAATAACAAACGTGTATTCTTGCTTAGGGATTGTCACACTTTTTTACATTTATTTTACAGAACAGGTATGGAGAGAGAGCTAGAGCTTAATTTTACCATCATTTCAAGACAATGCCATGTTTACTTAATTTAAATGGAGCAAAATTCTTGCTGACACAAAATGTGCAAAGACATTTCTGTGATAAGTGATAAGTAAATCATATAACTCCGACAGTCAGATCCGCTGAAGACAGTGTTGAGAGATCTATGACATTACCATCTCTGTATAAAGTGCACTGTAGCACCTTTAGATTTAAAGGAATTGGAAGCATGTGATGTCCTGACATGAATACACTGACAGCTCTAACCTGCAGATGGAGAAATGTAGTGTATGTTATTGCATACGCTTGCAACATGATCTCTGCCTTGCACAAACTCCTTACATTCTACACATGACGTCAGTCCTGGATTCCTCGACAAGTCGCATCCAGTCATTCAGTCAATACCAGCTTGTCGGGAGGATATCAGAAGATGATGGATGGTTTTAATTGAGATTTTTGGATTAAACCATGAGTTTCACAACAGCAATTAGTCAACAGGTCAGCTGTCTTTGGAAGCAATAAATATTGTTTGTGGTCAGTAATATGCTAAGAAAACAGTGCAGGTGTGTGCCCTGAAGCTTGCGTTTGACATTTGTTCTCTAAGAGAACATGTTTTGGAAGCAGCTCTTTCTCAGTTGCTATGCAACACAACCACCACTCATACAGCATGTTATGAAATTATTATTCAAAATGCAGTAGCACACTATGGTGTGTGCTTAGCTTCACTCTGTATAGAAAATAAATAATTAGTGGGCTCCAAATGTCTGAGGCTACACTGAAAATCCGGGATTAATAAAATTTCGGAAATTTTAAAACAAAGAAGGCAATATCTTTAATATTCAGTATTCAAGATTTTGAACTAATTCCAGTCTACTCTTAAGCTTTAACAAATTTGCAATTTTGAACTCATCGATAAAGCATATGTTCAGATGACACTTTTATACACATCTGTGCAGTCAAGTGTGCTTGTAAAACAAAAGACGGATATAAAGAATAATTAGAATATAGTCAGTTTGTGAGTCCATCGTCTTTGGACTTAGAGAGGAAACCTGACAACCCAAAGGAAACCCCTGAAGCACAAGGAGAACATGCAAATTCCAAGCAGGGATCAAACCCCCAAGCTAAGAGGTGCCATATAGTGGTCTTAAAATCCACAGCTCTAAAGTATTCTGGTATTAAATGTGGGTCTTAAATATTTACATTTTTTTAAAGGTGTCAAATGAAGAGATCTAAATCTACAGCCGTATTTCTGTAAAGTTGCTTTGTGACGATGTTTACTGTTAAAAGTGCTACGCAAATAAAATTGAATTAAACTTTTGGCTTTGTTAACTTAGCATAAACAGTGTTTAAGAGATATATAATGTCAGCAGGGTTGTGTTCCTGCAGCAGATCCTCTTCCTTTCCTTTCACAATCTTTCATGCACTGCTGAGATCTAAAAGCTTTTTTGGCAGGACGTCTGATTGAAGTAAACACAACACAAAGGTGACTGAAGTGTATCGCTGTTGTTTCTCGCACTTTTTATGTTATAGCTCTCTTCAAAGTAAAACACTCATGGTCATTTGTGAGATCTCTATTTCCGCTCTTGCTCTCAGTGACATGCTTGCTCTTCACTTTGCAGTTCTATTCAGTTGGCTCATGTAAGCAAGCAACTGTGACTCAAAGTTGTGTTGCCAAAGCAGCGAGAACATCTTTCCAGAACCTGTGCTTTGTTTTGGCCCTCTGACCCGAACAACCCTTTTCCCTGAGGGCAGTGGAGCATGGTGTGAGGAACGGAAAGCAGATTTGTGAGTGTGTTTGTGTTTGTGTGTCTTTAGGGGAGGGCCTGAGCGGAGGTTGGAGGAGTCATGCAGTTTCCAGCCAATAAGTCATCACTGGGACAAAAAAGCCTGCAGAAGATCAGATAGCGATGAATGATTGTAAGGAGGTGAAAGCATTCTTTCCAGCAGTGGACGTGGCTTGGCCTGTCCCATACCCACTGATCTACTGACCACTCAGCCCAATATCATATAGATTCTGTGTTTCCATTTCCTCTCTCTCTCTCTCTCTCTCTCTCTCTCTCTCTCTCTCTCTCACTCTCGCTCTCTCTCTTTCTCTCTCTCTCACACACACACACAAACACACACACACACACACACACACACACACACACACATTTTCTCACGTTTGCAGATTTAGGGTTTTAGCACATAGTTCAAGCTCACCTCATGTTTACAATATATACAACATTTTTTTATATTGGATTATCGAAAACAATAAAATCTAATAGTAATCACCTTGAAGCTGATTATTTTTCAGTAACAACATGCCCTGAATTAGTTCTATTTCTCTTTAAATAACTGTAAAACAGGTACTAAGCTCCTATTGTTTATATTATAGTCTCACCATAATCTATGTAACCATCTAAGAAATTCTTGCTATGTTACCAAATAGCAGAAAATGCAAACTTCTCTCTTCTGAAAATTGTCTTGTGGTGGAAATCCATATTGACTGTTACTAAGCACTAACACAGGAGACTCCTTCCATGAATGTTGTCTAAACAGCTGTTTACAGAATGTTTCACCATATCAACAATACTGCACAATTTCCCTTGTTTTATTTTAATCTAATTATCATTAGAATTAAATTACATTAACATCGAACATCGAGTCCCTGTGAATGAGAGCTTTTCTTCTGAGATCTTAGATGTATCATCAGTATCAGTACGTTCAGTAAAGAGTACTTAACTGAATATTAATTTGTTTTCGCACTGAATGTTAACTGTCCTTGTTGTTTTTTTTTCTAAATCCATTACCTATAAGTAAAATAATATATGTATATATATTTATATAATGTACATATATATAAAGATGGGCTTGTTGGTTTTGGTTTACTTTTAACAAACCTAAATATTGTGTTGCTTACTCGGTACCTTCAGTATCTGTCCTCAAGTATCAATAGTGTAGTTTTTGCCATATCACAAAGCCCTTAACACATTAACACACAAATAAAAGTGATGTTCAGAAATGCTTTTCACTTACAGTAGATATATCCCTGTTTGTATATTTAATCTGTGTGGTTCATCATTTGTAATGATACATCGTTGAATATAATTATTTAATTGAATAATTATATCTGGAATAATCTTTCTTTAAAATTAGCTATTCTTCATAATAGCTAATTGGTTAAAGTGTGCCATTCAAGATCAACATTCAATTGCAGTGTCTACAGAGGTGCATTATTAGACATACATATATAAATATATTTATTAATATTTCTATATTTTATTTGAACTAGCTCCATTTCTATTTATTACACATGTTTCTAACTGCTAATATCACTAGTTTTCTAGCCACTATACTGGTCTCTGTCTCCTTTTTCTTGTAGCCTTTTAGCATTTTCTGTGTAATATAGCCTTACGATGGACTGGTGTCACACCCGGTGTTCCTAGATTTGAGCTGTACACACTGTGGAAATGTGTATAATGAATAATGTAATACAATGCCTTATTAGACACTTTCTCTGACAAAAAGTTTAACAGCATGATCTTTTCACATTTGAAATACAGTAGGTTATTAAATACAGTAAGGTTTATAAGGAGCCATGATCTCTGGCTTCATTTATAAAAGAACATACCAGTTTATCTTTGACATCAACTACAATCAGTAGTCCTTTTCTAAAATATCCTCTACAATAGCTCTATAGTCTATGTCCAGTCATTACTCTGAGAACAATTTTTTTCATAATAGTGCTTTAAAAGTGAAATAGAGACACCATTGAGAGTAGTTCCCCTGCACACTCTTGCATACCCGTGAAAGTCAAGTTTTCCATTGAACAGTGTGAATGGCAGTGATGTGAGAACGAATTGGCCTTTTCCCCCTTTTCCCCCCACAGGCTACAGAAAGCAGTAAAAGAGAGTGACACAAAGCAAAAAGCATTTTATTTCCCAGCAGACCTTTCACTGGCCACACACTCTGCCCCAGAAAGCCCCTCATTCAGCCAATGGTCTTCCAGACCATTTCTTTCATTCAGAGACCTGATGCAGATTCGCCTTTGTGTCAGGCTTCTGTGAATTGCTGGCCTGAGGTTAGACTGAAATGCCAGCATAAAACGAGACTGAAAGCAATGAATAAAGCTGAGAGAGAGAGAGAGAGAGAGAGAGAGAGAGAGAGAGAGAGAGAGGCTTAAATTTGTTACACAACAGTTCACCTTATTTCTTTTAAGCATACCAAACATCTCTTAATGCACCAATAATAATGCACCAGTGGCCAGAACGTCATAAGCCCGGTTTATTCTTTATCAGAATTATTTCTGAGAACTGCCTGAAAGTCTGGATAATTGCAATGGGAGGTGTTTAGCTCTTAGCAGGATGTCCATCAAATAAAAAGGGTGGGGCAGTAAACAGCAAGTAGGAATAGGTGAAAGTGTGCTAAATGAAATGGCAGCCTTTGCAGAAATAAAAGAGAAAGATAATATCGATTCACAAAACCGCAAATCCACAGCAGTGTTGGGCAAGATTACATTTCTCACTTTCAGAAGGTTTTTAATATTTGGTTTATAAAGCATTAATCTATATAAAGCAATTAATCTATTCTGTATAGTCTCAGCTGCTACACTCTCAAATAACTTGAAATGAATGTTAAATCAGGATTACTTCCTTTTCAGTTTTATCCCATTCTTGTTTCTTTATAAGAAAAAGATCTTTTTGTTTTAAAATTGTTCACTCTTGACAGGCTGTGCCAGTCTCCTTGTAGAAAGGCTGAACAAACACAAAAGATTAGCCTTATCTCTCAAAGAAGTTGTGAGTCTCAGTGAGGTTTGCAACCATGAATGATGACTGTGCATTAGACCTGCACTTTTTTTTTCCAAAATATTTTGACAAGCAGACTTATTCCACATGCTGTAGGCCAGTTGCCGGACCTGGTTGCTCCTATGAGATGGCAGGGTCACCAAAAACCTACTCCGTTTGGAGCTATAGTTACTTCTTTCTTTTACACTGATGGGAAATGCATACAGGATGGATACAAATATATGCTGCACTAGCAGAAAACTGAGTCATATAAACATTTCTTTTTCTGAAAGCTACTTTTCTGTTGAGTCAGTCTGTGTTAAGTCTGTTGAGAAGGAAGCCGAACACAGCCTACAGACCAAGGAGACTGTTTTGTGAAGCGTTAATCTGAGGTATAATGTTTCAAAGACTTAAAATGTAGTCTGCTGGCCTTTTATATTATTTGATATGTTGGTCAAACCAGAAAGACCTCTTTAACCCATTCTTCTTTGATTGCTGACAGGTTGTGCCAGTCTCGTTTAAGAAAGACTTAACAAGCACAACACAGATTAGTCATATCTCTCAATGAAGATGTGACTCACTGTTGTAACCTGATCCAAGTTGGAAAATGATTCATCGTTTTAGCACCATCAATTAGAGTTAGATTAATGCTCCAAACACACATTCTGTCTTCATTTTTCATGCTTCTATGAGGTCATTTCAGCTACATGTCCCAACATGCCTCTCATTCCAGTGTATATGTGTGCTGATATTGTGTGTGTGTGTGTGTTCAATTCAGAATTAGACTCCACTTAACCCTAATCTGTCTCTCCTGTGTTAACGAGTGTGTCCAAGGGCAACTGCTAGACTCCTCTGCAGTCTAAACAATATCGGCCCTAAGGTGTAACAGTCTTGTAACGTATGGGTTTGGTGTATGCCAGAGTAGGAGGCCACAGCAAAAGCACCCCTCTTTTCCTTTATTCATAGTTTAGACAACCTTAAGAAAACATCCTTGCCCTCACACGAAGCTTCCTCCTCCTTTTAATCTCTGAGACAAAAAAGAGCTTTTAAAAATAACTAAAGAGTTTTGGGAGGGGGGTTCTGTCTCATGAGAACAAAGATAGGGAGGAAACCACAGAGATAGCGGTAGAAGGCTGTAATTTATCACCTGTTGCTCCAGGCAATCCTGCATGACGGGAGTTCAGAAGATTTGTGTGTGTGTGTGTCTGTGTGTGCGTGTGTGTGTGTGTGTGAGAGAGAGAGAGAGAGAGAGAGAGAGAGAGAGAGAGAGAGAAGAATGAAGCAATAACATAAGATCGGTTTCTTTGTCATCCTCACCAAGCAGTCTTGACAAGTAGCTAAGGAAAAGCTTGATGAGGAATTCCATTTGTTTTATCTGCTCTAATAAAAGTACAGAAAAGTTAGGCAATTTTAGCACAATTCTACATACATACATTTTAGTTAAACTGCCAGGTGGGTCTAACTGTTATCTTGAGATGTTTTGCATAATCATTATTGCATCTGATGAAATTATCATTGTAATAATCTTTTTCTCAAACTCACTGGGGGTTTGGGCTTTGGGATTGCAGGGGCGTTTCAGGACTTAGACAGATGGGGATAGTAATGCAGATCTCTCTCTATGTGAGTGTGTGTGTGTGTGTGTGTGTGCGCAGTATCTGAATGTGAGGCATCGTGTGTGTGTGTGTGTGTATGCAGTGTGTAGGTTCTTTAGGGGGTCCATTTCTTAGGCTTTTTGAAAATATGCAGCATTTAATGGACTTTGTGTATTTGTGTGTTGCTGTGCCACACACCGAGGCTGCGCTGTCGTTGCCTATTGTGTGTGTGTGTGTGTGTGTGTGTGTGTGTGTGATGTGTCTTGGGAAAAAGAATGATTTTCAATGCTTTAACTGCCACCATGTGGCCATCTAATGAAAGACAAACACATTGCTCATTTGATATCATTTAGAATAATTAGAACAATTGCATTTCAACAAAACAAAATTTGATTCCAATGTTACAGTTTCCTTATCACTGTATTTTGTCTGTATGGTGTAAACTTGCATGCTTTGGAAATGTATATTATAGTGTATTTACACTGCACGACAGAACAACTGGTCGGGTCACAACATACTTATGCTCAATACTTTAACCTCTGGTCAAATCTAAGCAAATTAATTTGTGAGTTTTGTTTTTTTCTAATAAAATCAACCTGTGGTGACACGGTCAACATTAGAACTCAATAACATTATAACTTATGACCTAATTGCTGTGTAAAAAAAAAAATCAGGTATTTTCAGTGTTCAAAACTAAATGATTCGATTCACTAAAAGCTTCGTTTTGCGCGGTACACTTTTAAAGATGTTTATGTAAAACAGACCATATAAAGAGATAATCTGGGAGTATAATCCGTGAGTACGCGTAAAGATCACAGGTTGTGTTTCACAGGACGGAGAGTTACGAAGTCGAGTTTCTTAATATGAGGTCTGAGTCAAATTGAACTGATACCGAGTCACCAAGACGCCGTTGCCACAACGTGCGTAATGACGCATTCAGCGCGTGGACGCACTGTGCTTGTTGTAAAACAGGAAGCGGTGTGGCGGTAGAGGAAAGTAGCTAGCATTGTGGCTAACGTCATTGGAGACTGAGTGCCGTCAAACGGAGTGACAACAGAGTAGTTTCGGAGGAAAAGCTGTCGCCACGCCGTCGAGTTCAGCTTGGTTTAAACGTGTGGTCGCCATGTCAGAGACATACGGTAACGTTATACACTTTAGCCAGTTAGCAAAGGCGCAGGCTAGCAAACAGTTATGTAGCTCTCTATAGCAACCCGTCCTGTTATCCAGCTAGCTTGTTGATGCATCAACAGGAACCTCTTGGGGTTTTGACAGCTAGATATATACCAGATATGACAACAAACATCCTGCCTTCGTGTGCATCAAACTCTCCTCGGTTTAAATACAAATGTCTGACTCCTGATTAACCTGACAGTGTTATTGCTGTATGCAGTTTGTCTGCTTCACAAACTGAAAGCTTTAGTTATGATATAAATGGGCTGGATGTTCGTTTAAAAACTGTTGTTAAGCTCGTGTTTGTTTGTCAGGATAAAGCTGATGTTTAAAACTGATGAGTTTCTAGCTAGCAGGTGTAACAGCTGTTAACGCCTAGCTGCATCTTTTACCTTAGTTATATAAACATTAGAGATACAGTGAAGGTCACGACAGCGGAAGAGTAATGTTTATAAAACTGGAACTATAATCATTCTCAACTGTCTCCACCTCCAAGCTCTGAAAGTGTCTGTTTCCCTGATGTTTAGTTGTACTGGGGTTTAGTTGTACTGGGGTTTAGTTGTACTGGGGTTTAGTTGTACTGGGGTTTAGTTGTACAGGGGTTTAATTGTACAGGGGTTTAATTGTACAAGGGTTTAATTGTACAAGGGTTTAGTTGTACTGGGGTTTAGTTGTACTGGGGTTTAGTTGTACTGGGGTTTAGTTGTACAGGGGTTTAGTTGTACTGGGGTTTAGTTATACTGGGGTTTAGTTGTACAGGGGTTTAGTTGTACTGGGGTTTAGTTGTACAGGGGTTTAGTTGTACAGGGGTTTAGTTGTACTGGGGTTTAGTTGTACTGGGGTTTAATTGTACAAGGGTTTAGTTGTACAGGGGTTTAGTTGTACTGGGGTTTAGTTGTACTGGGGTTTAGTTGTACTAGGGTTTAGTTGTACAAGGGTTTAATTGTACAGGGTTTTAGTTGTACAAGGGTTTAGTTGTACTGGGATTTAATTGTACAAGGGTTTAATTTAACTAGGGTTTAGTTGTACAGGGGTTTAGTTGTACTAGGGTTTAGTTCATTTACCGAGCCAACACACACACACATCTATTCCAAATATTTAGTGTACTTTCTTATCTAGATCAGCTCAGTAAGATTAGGACTGGGACTGAATTCACTAGGAAAGTAGATTAACAGGAACTTGCTTCTAGATCACTAGTTCATAGTGTGATGAATGTGATGATAAATATGAATAACTTAATACAGGTAGAATTTCATTTAATTTTGTATTTAGTGTAACTCGTCTGTTATATCGAGTTTTATTAAATGTCCATAATTTTATGCACATTCACACGTGGTTGCTTTTCCATCCTGAAAGCTCTTGTGTTTTATTGCTTCATGTATTTGTATTATAATGAAATATTCATGTAGGTGTCCATTTCAGCTTGCATAAAGCCCCATCCTTTTCCTCCCCTGCTGAAATCGAGCACCTACAGGGAATGATGTACATCTTACTGAGGCTCTGTAATTGTCCTATTGATCTCTTTAGCTAGTTCACTTCTCCAGATGAAGCATGCATCGCTTTCATAGCTTGAGTGTGTGACTTGAGAATTTTTACATTTATTTATTTATTTATGGTGCATTGTACTGTCTTGAACAAAGGTAAAGCTGCTGGATGTAAGGTTTGGGATTTTATACTCACTTGTAAAAAATGCTGTTGTAAGCTGCTTTCAGGAGAAAATTTCATAACGTGGTTTGTGCCTCGCTGTTTTCTGTCACAAGGATTAATTTCACAGCTGCAAGTGCACACGTTTTGAAATGTTTCATGGCTGAACAATGTGTACTAAGTAGTGTGCCTAAATGGTTCTGACTCCAGTTGTGTTATGACAAGCTATTATGCAGTTGCATGCGATTTTAAATGCAGCCCAAGTGTTCTGTTCTTTAAGGGTGTCATTAAGTGTCGCAGTTTCCTCAGTTTTATAGAATAATTCTGAGAACAAATACTTCATTGCGGACATCAGTTTGACGGTGACAGCCTTTCGGTTGCACCACTGCAATCTCATGCAAAGTCATCTGTGATGCTAATAGATAAACCTACAACCTACAACCTACTAATTAAAAAACTAACAAGCCTACTAGCTCAAACCAAAATATAGTGCAGAGGACAAAACCCTCATATCTGGTCACATGTATTTTATCAACCTGTGTTCTTTGTGTGTTGTGGTGTTTAAGCTGGTTTTGTTCTCCACCCCATAAAAACATCTTCAGAATGAGGGTAGTGCTAACATCCAAGCCAAAACACAGAGCTGTATCTAGGTTTCCCATGCAGGCTGATCAGACGTCTCAGATGACTCGTTCTCACCTGATATAAACAAGTATGAAAAACAGAAATACACAAACACCTCCAGTTAGTCAGTTTTTGCTGATATGACCCAAATTCCACTAAGGATAAATTAGCTGTTCAGTGTGTATGTGTTTGGGTATGGACTGCTCAACTACATCCTTTTCTTTATCATGTAACTGTCTTTCTCCTGATTCGCTGCTTGCTCTAGCCTGCTATGTGGTTAGCCATTTTCCTACCTAAAGTTGATGAGATATGTAATGATGTTAGCCTTATCTGAGTGTATGATGAATACATACAAAATACCTGTTAAATCTGACCCAGCATCCCTGACACAAATCTGACTAAACTCATTTACTATTACAGGATATGTCAGAACTTCAGGAAACATCATGTATCAAAGTTTTTATTGTCAATAATCACGTTTATCTAACAAAAAATAAAATAATTTATATTAAAAAATCTTAAATTAGTTTATTACTGTTTTTACATTTGTTTACTAAAACAGTTTAGGACTAGAGTATAGGAACTAAGGAACTAACTAAAATATAGGATTGAAGATGGATTTATTACAGGAGAATTGCTTGTGGTGAACAGTCTAGGCTGGTTATGTAGGCTTGATAGACTCACTGTCACCTTGGTGCTTTTATCGAGTTAAAGCACGGAAATCTCTTTGTTTGCACAGCAGCTGTGTAAATAGTCTCCTTCTTGGTTGAGTTTCTTTTCAGCAGTCACAGCTTAGATGAGGAAAGAAGTCAATGAAGCATTAGTTTTACCAAGGTCATGTGCAGGCTCCATGTTCCTAGTATACGGCTATTCACACTTTTGTTAGAAATGCATCGTCAGTGATACTACATTAAATTTGATAACCCAAGCTATGTATATTTTAAAGTAAGTTACACCTAAAGGAAAGCAGCACTCTCGGCTAATTTCCATTTTACTGAGTTGTTGTTGTTTTTAAGCATTGTGTTTCCACTATGCAGATTCACAAGAAAAACCCCCTCTTGACTCTTGTTTTGCAGTGTGTACTGAGTAGGAGTATTAAACGAAAGGAGGTATGACTAATTTTCCATGAACGTTCAGGATATGTTGTTAGAGTACACATCAATGTAAACCTAGCATACGGCAAGTACATCCATTACAGGATGGATCACTTCTGTAATAATGTTGTTTAACTGATTTTAGTGAAGATTCTCTCCAGGCTTATCACAAACATCAGTAATGGATCCCTCATACAGTAAGAGAAGATCTTATTTTAATGCAGTATGCACAATTGCAGAAACAGGTAGTAACTTGTGAAACTATAATTCTGAAATCTGAAATTCTGAAACTATAATGTGGTGATCCTGGGGTTCAGTTTTCTGCATTGCTGAAGAAAGGGATTAGAGATTAAAGGAATTTGAAAATATTACCATAGAGCATAAATCAGGAATGTAAATGAATAGTTATCTTTCTTTGTCTTTTTTGTACACATTAGATCACAGAGTTTGTACAGTTCAGAATAATGCTTCATCTGTGTGCTCGGGTTGTAATAAAGCAGTGGAAATGGCACAAAACATTATAAAGAAGAAAATCAATGTCAATCTTCTGTCTCCCAGAGCAACAATCTTAATGTAACATGATACGGTGTGTTGATCATTATTACAGTCTGGGCCTTTAAAAAACTGATATTGCAGAAGTCTTCAGATAAGTGCTCTGACACACCACAGACTTTCTGTTGAGTTTCATGAGCAGAGTTTCAGTTACCTTTTTTGACTGATTTGGTAAGACAAGTAAGACATGGGGCAAATATGCTTTTTAATAAAAAAAGAAAAAGTGTGTCTGTGTGCAGTATCTGAATGTGAGGCATCATGGTAATTCATGTATCTAAGATTTCCCAGTCTAAAAAATACTTATTTTTGTCCTCTTTAAACTGAGCCATATTTGGATTTTAGTTCTGAAAGTGATTTCTGTAATACAGATATTTTCACTTGCCCTGTTTTATAAAGCTCCATCAGATGGATATTACCTTCTGATTAGTGAGTTGTGATATTTTAGGAACCTGGAAATGAATGCATCACATGTACAATCTTTGACATCTACATTTCTATCAATCAAGTAGGACTTTTCCCCCAAAGCAAGACGTATCTTAACAGGACTAAAATGATCAGAGCACTGCTCAATTTATCAAAAGGTCACTTTCTGTGAAGCATCCTTATTTGCCCAAGAGAATGGTTGGCTCCCAGAATCCCTGTCTAAGAATCACAGAGTAGGTTATATTTCCCCCTGCTCCCTTATGCCAATCTAATGTCATCCAAATAGAGTTTAGGTCTTTCAAGAACTGCTTACTCTTCTCTCGTCTGGGGAGCTCATATCCCAGTCAACACACTAGCTTCAAAATCAGCTTCTAGAAGGAAAAACAAACTTGTCATACAAAATGTCATTTCTCTGCATAAAATTGTACTGTTGATTTAAACTGGGTCTGCTCACATCCGCTGGCAGACTGAATTGTCTCTGTGTCCATAACAGCTCTGTAGACCCCCTACTCCTCCAGGACAAAGAGCCTTTGGGACATTATGTGATCAGGCAGGTTGAAGGTGACTTGGTGCTCATCTACGTAGGAAGGGTCAAGCTCTGATTTAGTCCAGCTGCACATTTGGAAACTGCTGGGTCATATTACAAAAATGACATCATTACCCTTTGCTTTTTCTCTTCTCTCCTCTCTTATATTGCATGTATTCTGCTGTCTTGTGGTTTCAGATTTCCTGTTTAAGTTCCTTGTGATTGGCAGTGCAGGGACTGGGAAATCCTGCCTCCTTCATCAGTTTATTGAGAACAAGTGTAAGTATTTAATAATAAATAATGCTTTCTTGCAACTACATTCTCACACTTATAATTTTCATATTCATATTGACCTTCTGATGATAATGATGAGGAAAATTGTGACAGTGATGGGCATTTATGAAGCTGGGTACACAAATTTCTTTGTACATTTTAAATACAATTTGGTTTTCAGGAAAATTCTGAGTGTGTATACACTTACATACAGATCGATTTCAAAACCTGTTATTTGGATGGAAAAAATGCTCCAGTTTCTCCCAAAAACATATCTACCTGCTAGTTCACTAGGTCAGGGACAAAGAAATTTGCTTTATATAATTGGCATCAAATAATAAATATGAAAAATAACGAAAGCAAGCCAACACATATCCATTCATTATGACAATTAAAATTTGTTATTTAAAAATCATTATGGGCCGGTCTGTCTGCGTATAACTCTAAACCGTAAACAAATGCCTTAACTGAAAGACATATCGTTGCTCATGAATGCAAAGAAAATCTGATTTTCAGAACTATTGTGAAAGAAATAAGAAATCTTTCTTTTAAACCTTTGGTTTGGTTTATGCAAACATTTACAAACAGGATTACATGGTTTCGGAAAAAAATGTTTTGGCAGCTCAGCATCTGCACTATCAAATGTGATCTATTCTAACTGGATGTATAATGTTTCAGTCAAACAAGACTCCAATCACACCATCGGCGTGGAATTTGGTTCAAGGGTCGTCAACGTTGGTGGAAAAACAGTCAAACTGCAGATCTGGGATACAGCAGGACAGGAGCGCTTCAGGTTAGAGCTTCTGATTGGTAACACAGATATAACTCTGGGTTCTGTTGATGGTTAAATGACACCTGTTTATGGCATCTGATAGGTCTGTGACTCGTAGCTATTATCGGGGTGCCGCTGGGGCTCTTCTTGTCTATGACATCACAAGGTAAGTTGAGCATTTGATTTAGAATCCTTGATTTGCTTCCAGCTTATTATTAACCATCATAACCAAAAAACATAATTATTGGTCCATGTGGCTTTACTCAGCTGTTTGCTTCTACACCCAGAATTCACAGAGAATGAATGCAGTGCTCTGTTCTAGGGTACCACAATGCTGTCACAGTAATAGCAGTGAAGGGAACAGTGTGATGTGGAGTGACAAGCCTGTAATAAAGTGCATGAGACCGCTGCTCAAAGATCTAGTTGTTGGCTAGGCTTTATTGCTTATGCCAGATGAATGGAATGGTAAAAGAGAAACTAAAAGGATTGTTTTTTTTTGGGGTAGAGCAATCAGTTTTTAATTGAGCATTTCTACGGAAGTCTTACATTTATGGAAGCCCTCTAACACACATTCTCTTGGATTCTCACATATTCATCTATATGCATGAATTTATAATACCTTAAAAGCATAATGCCTTTACTGATGCACCGTGCAAGATGAGTCATACTTAATTGTTGCTTAGCTAGTAGCTAGTAATAAGAACCACACAGAAGAGGAGGTGCATTGTGCCACTTGTCGGGTATTGTGATAAATGTTTGATTAGATCAACAATAAGTTTCCTAATTTTCCCACAAGTATCTCAATGCAGTTCTTATGAATTGGCTCCTATTTTGTGTGGTCTGTTTACCCCTCAGTCGAGAGACCTACAATGCTCTGACTAACTGGCTGACAGATGCTCGGACACTGGCCAGCCCCAACATTGTCATCATCCTTTGCGGAAACAAGAAAGATCTGGATGCAGACCGTGAGGTCACCTTTCTGGAAGCATCTCGTTTTGCCCAAGAGAATGGTAATATTCCAGCTTTTATCTAAGATGTATTTACTTCTGAGGAATTTGGTAGGATGGAGTAGGCAGATTTGCCAGCATTTTATCCTAAAGAGAGTTATTCTAATATTAAAATTATGCTAAGCATATCACTTTGGGAACACCATCTCTACAGTGAAGCATAGTGCTGGTGTAGTATTTGTGGCAAGCATTAGCATTACTCTTGACCTTTGACAGCCTTCTGATGTGCCTCATATCATTCATTCTGTGGTTGTGCCTGTTTCTCTGTCTTAGAGTTGATGTTTTTAGAGACAAGTGCGTTAACTGGGGAGAATGTTGAAGAGGGTTTTCTCAAATGTGCCCGCACGATTCTTAATAAGATTGAGTCTGGTAAGCAAACAGTCTGAAAAATATCTGCATAGAAATTCTGTACGGTTCATCCTTGTGTATCCATTAGTGTTTGTGTTTACAAAATTGACACAGTTTATTGTGTTGTATATGAAGTGTATTGTATTGTCTGACTCTTGTCTGATTGTGTCCTTGTGTTTAGGTGAGCTTGACCCTGAAAGAATGGGCTCTGGTATCCAGTATGGTGACGCATCCCTGAGGCAGTTGAGGCAGCCACGTGGCACTGCTGCACAGACCAAACAGCAATGTAACTGCTAGGGATGGGACACACTCCCTCTCCCCACACACAACCTCTCCTGCTTCAGGTCAGGTCACAGTTTTTTGACACCCAGTGTCTCACTCTTATGTTCAGAACATCCATATGGCCAGATTACTGTTTCCAGTTAAACATTTGATGTACATTTGCAATCAAACTGCGATCACACTTTGTCTGATGGCAGAAAAGTGCCATGCTAGAAGGTCTCAGTGGAAGTGTGTGATTGTCAACCTTCCTGGTTGGTAGGAGAGAATTTGTTTGTAGGTTGTAAGATATAATCTGAACCATAATTAAAATTAAATTAAATTAAAATTAAAAAGGGGGGCACGGTGGCTTAGTGGTTAGCACGTTCGCCTCACACCTCCAGGGTTGGGGTTCGATTCCCGCCTCCACCTTGTGTGTGTGGAGTTTGCATGTTCTCCCCGTGCCTCGGGGGTTTCCTCCGGGTACTCCGGTTTCCTCCCCCGGTCCAAAGACATGCATGGTAGGCTGATTGGCATCTCTGGAAAATTGTCCGTAGTGTGTGATTGTGTGAGTGAATGAGAGTGTGTGTGTGTGTGCCCTGCGATGGGTTGGCACTCCGTCCAGGGTGTATCCTGCCTTGATGCCCGATGATGCCTGAGATAGGCACAGGCTCCCCGTGACCCGAGGTAGTTCGGATAAGCGGTAGAAAATGAGTGAGAGTGAGTGAGTAAAATTAAAAATTTTCAATTAAAAGTACAATTTCAGGTTTCTAATATAGCATAAATAATTCCAGTGTCATACGAAACATCCAAAGATATTTTTAATTGATTTAATGTCATAAAAACTGTTCTAAGCTTTAGTGTTATATTAGATTTTAATTATTATTGTGTTCAATTTAAAGACCTAAACAAAATCATAAAAAGACCAGTAAATTTGCTAAATGCTGTGAAGCAAAGTGGATATGATATAAAAAAAAAAAAGGTAAGCCTGGATATATATTCCTATTTGTGGACCACAATCAGGGGACACTCACAACAAAATTACAAAACATCATTACTTGCTCCTGAGACCTGGATGTTTAGCCTCAGCTACAGGGCCCAAAGGACTGATCTGCACAGTTATCACTTGTCTGTGATGGTTTTCAGTTGCTCATTGTCTCTTTTTCTCTGCTCCAGGTGTGTCTGGGTGTCGTTGCCCCCCCCAAAAAAAACCTGCTGAGACACCTAGAAACATCCGGATCACTTTTTATGGAGTCCATCTGCAAACTGAATCTGCAATCACTGAGCTTTGCAAGTTGCTTGGAGGTCATGGAAACCACCTCAGATAAACTAGAGGAATGGTAAAGGTGGTGCGGAGGATTCTTGCAGATTTAACCTTATCCTGTGATTCCTCACATTGTTCATGTAGAGTACATAGTCATCAGCCTAATCTCTGTGCACTGGGCTAAATCGTAGATGATTTACATTCTCTATATATTTCATACAGTGTCACCTACATCAGCGCATTAGTTGACCTGCGTATCCCCTGTTTAAATTAAGTCTTATCCAGATGTTAGGAGATATTAACAACAGGGTGGCTGGTTGGATCCAGGCTAAACTAGTTATTCTACGTGCACAGACCAGTTTTGGAGAAAGTTTACTGTTTCCATGAATACTGCATCCTTGCCCTGGCTTTGAGATGATCTTGCTCATACGGAAAAATCTGTGTATTTAGTGCCGGGGCAGTAAATGTAGGCTTAGCCTTATATAATTCTATTTTCTATAGATCATTGCATCACTTATGCACCTAAAAAGAAAAAAATTGCAGCTGAGAACTCTTAAGCACAAAGGGAAGATGATTGATCTGCCCCTCCTGAATTGTTGATCATTATCTAGTGCATATCAGCGGTTTACTGCAGAACGGCTTGTGTAGGTTTTCACACTTTACACTGCATTATTAGCTGCTTTACTGTGTGATGTATCTGACCTTTTGGATATAGAATAGATTTTATTGTATTTTATTGATTTATCCTTAAAAATAGAAAAACAGCTTGATGTCTTATAGTTCACTGTCTCCAAGCTGTAACATGGCCCCAAAATATAGCACTATTATATGAAGTTACAAGGCTAGGAATTTTTTTTTTTTTTTTTTGCAAAGAAATTTAGAAAAATGCAGAATAAAGATTTAGGAAGCTTTTTGCCCTGCATGGTCAGTCAAGAGCCATCACGCAACCAGAGGGACCAGAAATCATCTTCACAAGACCAGATGATTTCACCAAGACACTCAACCAGGGGAATGACAGTATGAATGGCTAGATTTGTTTGTTCTTCCTTTCTCACACTGATCCTTTTTCAGCTTCTGTATCATAAATATTGTGATGTGCTGGTCTCTCTCTCTCTCTCTCTCTCTCTCTCTCTCTCTCTCTCACACACACACACACACACTCTCACTCTCACTCTCTCTCTGCAAGTGCACTTTTTGACTGTTAATATACTGTACCTATAGAATTGTAAAATTTGCAGTAATCTAATTATTACATAGTGACAATTATTTTAAGGAGTAATCATTCCTTACTAAACAAGGATCAAGTTTAATCCAGCAAATGGTCTAAAATTATGATACTGTTGTTAACTGATGTAGTTGGTGAAGACTGTGAAATGCAAAAGCAGTTTAATTAAATTTTCACACCGCCTGCAAAGCCCCGGTTCACCGACTAGACGCCTATGTGACTCGAGTGCTAGAAATCATTCAGTGGGGTTCCATTTAACTTCGACTTAACCTGTTCTGAAATGTTGTACAGTAGCTGGGTATTTACAGACAATAAATCACTTGACAAACAGCATTTCTCAACAGTAAATTAGCACACATGCTTCAGCAGATTGATTGTTCCTGTAAATTAAAAGATCTTATACATAAATCAAACAGCTAAATGCTCAACACATACTGCTAACCAAAAAAAAATGAAACCTGGTTTATTTTTGTTGATTTTGTCAGCCGTGTCTCTGACTACATCTGTCTTCACTCTGGAGTTTAAAGACTTGCTCATGTACTGCAGAAATTCATGTGTTGCTTAGCAACCAGTGTGGTTTTTGTTCAGCCATGAATACTGTATATCTGAATTATCCATGATGTAAATAATGAACTTGTCTATTTGATTGTTTTGGGCGGAGGGTGCTTGTTAAATTTTAAAGTTCAACTACTCTAAGTAAAGTTTGCTTGTTTTTTATGTTACTCAGTGAGTACGTTTCTTGTTCATTTTTTTTTAGTTATGCCATTTGTGGCAATTCTTTGAAGGTTGCACAACTCTTCTGCTTTTATCATTTTTAGTTGTTGCTTATCTTAGTCACAGTCCCTTTGGGTAAATTATTTATTAATATTTATTTTATTTTAAGAAATCATTGCAAAATATTGTGGACAGTAAAATTAAACAGTCTTATACACACCTCCTATATGTAACTTTCTATTAAAGATTTTTATTATAGTCTAGTCACAATTGTACAGTTTACAGCTTCTGGTCAAATTAGCTTCATTTAGCTTTAAATATTATGATTTCTCACCAGATTTGAAAAAAAATATTTCTTTTCTGAAAGATGTGACCTTGCCATAATGACTACTGTACATTTCAGAAACTGACTTTATACAAACACATTACACAGACTGAGCTTGTAAATGTTCATGTTAGTGTGCACTTATTTATACTGTATTAACGTTTATGGCTTATAAACCTTTATTTTTGTCTTGAATTCTCATGGGATGCTTTAATGGGAAGTGAGTAAATTAGTTTTAAGATTTTAAGTAATTTTTTGGGTCATATCGTGTATTTTATCCTACCCACCCTCTTTAAACCTGACCTTGGAGGACAGCTATTTAAGAGATTATACTCCTCCCTTCACCGGTAGATGGCGTTACAGCACAACAAAAGTGTAAACAATCCAGATTCCATACTCTGAGCAAATCATGTCATTGTTAATTTAATCAAAATGGGTTAAAATCCAACGTTCAAAAAAAAAATATATATCAAGAAACACTTAATATTGCTACTTTTATTTCTTGTTCCTTTTATTGAGTACATATTGATCTGATACATACCTTCACTCCTCAATCTCACAGACAAGTGCACAATATAATTCAGATGAAAACAAAAACAATGAAAATGACACTGAAAATACAAAAATTAAGACAGATTAAAAACTTTAAACATTTAATGGAGCAGAATCACAGATTCTGATCAAGCCATAATCAGAGATAAATGGACTAAGGAATGATCATTTCTTGCATGTAAATGTCCAGAGCTAAGCTTAACCAGAATCCAGAAAACCAGTCCAATGTGGCTCAAGGCTGGCCAGAGCTGTTGCTATGGAAGCACTAGTTGGGAGCAGAGCCACAGAATTTGGAGATAAAAAGTAGATGCAGTCTTTTGTTGTGTATTTTCCCTGTGAGTGCTGCGAGATCTGTTCAGCCTTGCTGGCTAAAAAACCTCCCCATCACTGTCTGCCTTTGTTCACTCAGCCAACATGCCACAATTACTGCTAATAGCTCAACTTCTTCAAGGTGACTTAGATGCTCATATAGCCAGTGGGCTAACGCTGAACGGTTTGGGTTTGACGGTGTGCATGTTGGTACTGGTAACTAAGCAAAGTTAGGGAGCGGTTTACCTTCTGGAATGAAGCTGTTAGATTCAGACTGCATGACTAAGCTAAAACACATGGATACACATATATACTGTGTGTATATACACACACAATACAAAAATTCCCAGAACTAATGGTGTTAATCTGCAAGGTTTTTTTTTTCTTTCCTTTTAACATGTATGATTGTATAGAGGTTTCACATATTTTCTCAGAAATTCCAGTTCCATTATAGGTTTTATGTATCGGACTGGTTATTAAGCAGTATAGTGTTAATGGTTTAATAGGCATGGAGCCACTATCAAAGACAATACTGACTACCGAGGCCTCACAAAAACTGCATGTTCAATCTTGAAAGTCATTGAATTATAAACTGAATGCACCAAAAAATAGCAATGGAACAAAATAGGCAGTGCAGTTTTAACTGCAGTTACACTGTGTAAGGTGTTATGAGGCATTTACAACATTTATACTCCTGTAGTCAGTTGATAGGGATCACTGAATTAGGTCTTAAATGACAAAAAGGCTACACCTGAACGTCTGAAAAGGCAGTTGAAGAAATCAGGTGCAAGCTTTTATAACTGATTTTTCATTCAGTCATCTCTCTCAGCATTATAAAGCTGTTACACACTCATCCTCTTAAAATCTTACGTAGCACAGCTTTAAGAGGCTGAAATGTTGGGGTTTTATATATATATATATTCATAATTGACAACATCTATACACAGAAATAAAACAGACTGGCTTTCAGCGGGTTCAAGAGGATCCTGCTGCGGTGGTGGTGTATGGCTGCAGTTCAGTGACATCTCTACTCCAGTGACTGCAGCATGAGCAGCTGCTTTAGGACCTTCGTCTGGCTCGTTTCTCGAATCTCTCCAGCCAGGAACATTTCGTCTACTACTGTGTACACCTGAGAGAGAGAGTGTGAGAGAGGGAGAGAGTGAGAGAGTGTTTGTGTGAGAGAGAGTTTGCAAAATAAATATAGTAAGTCATTGTGTGGAGGAGGCAGCACATTACATGCTAACATTACAAATATTTAAATCATCATTTGTACAGAGTGAAATTATCATACAGTCCCCTGCAGCTGCATTTGTTATCAATTAAGAACTGGGAAATATGCTGACCCAATAAAATATATCACATGTGCGCATGTTTGTGTGTGTAACGAGTTAGTTCCTGTCATCACCGAGCTTGCTATATTAACCAGTATTCCCTCTTTTTTTCTTCTCTCTTGGCCTAAATTAATCTGTTAATAAGACTAAAGCCCACAGCTTGTCATCTTATTGAGAAACAGAAAGCTTCACTACATCAAAGATGTTTAAATAATGAACGTTTTTAGTGTTAGAGTATGTGGTGTCCCTGTTTGTGTACTGTTATTATATCAGAGTAAGTGCATAATATTAAAACTGTGAATTATAGCCAGAACTGATGTTGCACACAAAAGATCAACAGCTGACCATTAATTATTATATGATGTGTTTTGTTTTTTGCTTCATCACCCAGCCTCATTAGATTTTTCCTAACAAATATTTCATTAAGTGAAAGTGCAGTCTGTCAGATCAGGCTCAGACGAGTGCTTCCAATCCAACACAACAGCCCAGGATATGATGTGAAGTCCTTTAGCGTCTGACCAGTAATTATGAGCCACTAATTTTCGGCACCATGTTTATCACTCCTGCCGTTGCGGCTGTTAGCGTGGGTGCAGCTTTGTTAAGTCACGTCCATTAGGCGGTTTTGTAAAAAAACAATCCGGCAATTAGCAGTGGAGAAGCTGAATGCAATTATCACAGGCTCTTCTTAATTGCTTACAATTTTCCCTTTATATGAAGCCTCCTCCAAGCTGAAACGATGTGCATGTGCTTAACTGTTATGATTGTTGTAATTATGCATCAAATACCAGTTGCCATGGTAATCCTATACTACAGGCTCAATATGTTTTTTTTCACTTCCTTATTTTCTAGAGTGCTTCATCTCGGGATCATCTTAGAAATTCTCCACCCTGTGAATATCTCATCATTGTTAGTGTGTGGTAGACTGTCGTAGGGTTTTGTACTCACCTTGTAGAAATTGAAGACCAAATCTAATTCGCAGACATTGTGGAAATACTCGTTTAAGACCTGTCGAAAGGCGAGAATCATAAGAAACGATGTGAAACAATGAACAAATGACTAATTAAAATGACAGTTTATCAAATGCCATGGCAAAAGATTCTCAATTTGAGGAATAAATCATGGGCTTGTCCTTGCGCCACGCTACACAAGATACTGACTTTTCTGAATCGACAAAATATGATTGACAGAACGAGAAAGACGGCACCTCGTCCTGATTGGTTGGGAGGTTTTTTAAAATCTAGTTTTCAGTTCTTCTGATTTTGTTAAATGCATAGATTAAACCTTTTACATTTGAAGAACTCAATAGGAAGTATAACTGTAATAATGGTAGCTTGTGAAGTCCACAGCTGTATTAAATAAATAAAAAAAATCCTGACTAAAGGTTATTACAGGGTGAATGGAATTGAGGAAGAGATCTGGGAGTCGTGTTTAGAGGACAGAGGAAGTGCCAGCGTTTCAGGTCACCGTGCTCTTAAACTGCTGGACAGTGGACTCACTCACCTTACAAATGCGGAAACACGCTCGTAAAACGTATTACT
Organism: Tachysurus vachellii; assembly: GCF_030014155.1. NCBI lineage: Eukaryota > Metazoa > Chordata > Actinopteri > Siluriformes > Bagridae > Tachysurus > Tachysurus vachellii. The sequence goes on from NC_083474.1 coordinate 14,530,837, forward strand.
GCAATAATAATTTAATACATTGTGTGGTTATAGATAGCAGAGTGGTTATAGATAGCGGACTTGACATAACTACTGCATTACTGTCATCCAAATCTACAATACGGGTTTAATAAATGAATCGATGCCAATCAATGTCAATCACAGCTTCGGCTAGAAATGTAAAATAAATCAAAAACGTTTTGAATTTAATCGACTGCAACAATGAAAAGTTTGTAGTTAATTAGCTGAAGTTCGATCTTGTTTTTTTAATAGACTTTTAATCACCTCAATCATTCATATGTTGAACTGATGTTTGGTTGCATACAGCTGCTGGCGTACTGAATGATTCAGTTTGCTTAAAATTAGCATTCGAAAGATTAAAAGTTGTTTAAATTTCCACATTTCTACAGTGGAAGGAAAGCAAGTTTAAGTGAAATGATGAAGGTCAAAAGCTTGTGAGAACTGTTTAGCATTTTATCCATTCTTCTGGTGTTATACATTGCGAGGCAGATCATGATGTCTGGTTGCCATATATTCACTTATCATACTATCAATAGTATCCATGCTATTATATTGCTCTATCACAGTATTACAGAATTATATTATTTTCGACATTTAAGCTTCAACATTTTTGTAGTCTGGTATTTGCTGTGGTCCGACTCACCTTTTTGTGTGCGTTGTTATGCACAGTTAAGGCATTTCATCTATTATGGTACACATAGGTTGTGAAAACTAATGAAGTCATCCTACACACACACACAGGTTAATCTACTTCCTGAAGAATTGCAGACCCGAGTACGAGTTGCCTTCATGGGACGTTCCAGTGTAACCGATCTCACACCAACTCCTACAGGTAGTCTCGGGTTCGGTACCGCAAAGTGCTTCCCGGTCCACATGAGAGATTTCACATTACCCATTTTTACACTAACTGTAAACTTTTGGATTAAGCTGCCAGTGTGAAAGCCACCTAAATCTGCAGCGAGATGCTACCTACCATGTTTCCTCAGCACTGAGCTAAACATTCTGCTCAGCCCTGCTTATTTATCTCATCTTTGTTTTGCAAACAAATTTACCGCTTAATTCATGGAACCCAATTTGCAGTAATAAGTACTAATAATGTTTTAACCCTCTGAAACAAAGCAGATGGTTTCTGAAGTCACGTAAAGACAAAGAGCTGAGCACTGATGTAAAACTTACCTCCACAAAGTTATGAATGCCCTCCAGGTAGGCCAGGTTATTGTCAGTAACGTCCACACAGATACAGAAGTACAGGCCGGCATAACGTCTGTAGATAATCTTGAAGTTCCTGAACTGCAGTGCAGAGAAACACGTGGTCAGGTGATGAGCTTATTCACCACATACAGTACTCCTGATTTTGCTTATTGTTTTTGTGTGTTAAACGGTTGCATCATTTCAATTATGTAAATTGGTGTTTGGGGGAAATTTGTTAACACACCATTAAATTCCTGTATTAATTTAGAACTGACTTTATTACTTCATTACTCTGTTTGTTTGGGGGGATGAATAATCCTCTGAGCATTCTGTACAAGCTCAACTTGTGATCTTTTAGCTCCATTCCTTCACATCTGACATACAAATGATTACACGATCATGTCATTGGCATCAGGACATTTTTAGCTGTATAACCAGCAAGCAAAGCTAACTTTGTAGCTATAAAGAATCTAGTTTTGGTGCTGTGCTATTTTACACAGGTAAGCTAGTCTACAAGCTGTTAGGTGGCTGATTAGCTCTCTGGGGTCGCAGGATGGCATGGACACGGGTCCCCATCACACTGACAAGTTTATAAAATCTTTTATATCACCCTTTTTGGTAGAAACCAATCTTTAAAAAAAGTGCATAAGCCATTTCAAGGTAAAATGTACATTACTGGATCATGAATTTATTCAAAGGAAAATACAATTGTACGATACAGGCTTTATGTTCTCAGTATAAGAAAATTTCTCTTTATACCATATTAAAGCATAGAAAATACTTATATTTCTACTCTGTACGTGTGTATAAATATACTGTAATAAATATAAATGTGTACACATGTTTGCATAAGGGTTATATTAATATATAAAGTATGTGTTAAAACTATAGAATATTTAAATATGTGTCTATATTTTTTTCAGTTATTGTTTTTTATTTATTTTAGTTTTTCAATTATTGTTTTTTTTTTCCTTGCTTCTGCACCATGGGACACAATTTCAATCCTCTGTATGTCCTGTACATTTAGCAGACTTGACAATAAAGTGGACTCTGACTCTCTGACACTGTTAATGAACCCCAACTCAGAAACTACATTTTAATAGCCACCCAAAGCCTGGAACACCTCTTGGTTATTGTGTTGATCCAGGATTTAAATGCACCCCACCTTTCTACATACAGACAAGTAAAACTACTTTCAGTGCAAATCCTCCTCCCTGTTCTGAAGCTGTTTCTTTTAACTGTATACACAGATATATTCTGAGTCCATGGTGTTGTAAATTCTGTTAAAGGAGTTAATATGTTCTTTTTTTGGTTCCTGAGCTTAAAAAGAAAACCAGTGCCTTCTACCATACAGCGTGATGTGATGGTCAGTACAAAATCCTTTGGACAATATTTTCTACAAGCACACAGTACAGATAAAAGTCCTACAATAACAGTGTAATAATGTCCTTTATTCCTGGCAGCTTTAGGATCTTACACGAACTCTGATTCATGCCATGTTCACATTGGGCCAAATTATAAACTTCCAGCTCAGTGTGTTTGCTCACTACATAATGGCACGGTAGCATGCAGCGCACCACATGCCTCAGAGAACGAGATACGGGATTCAGTCAAAGAGAAAGACTGAATATTTGTTTGGATTTTGTTCTTATATTTCAGTGTCAATAAGCATGTGTATTACCATTAAAGTGCTAAATCTTCACTAAGGTTAATATTAGGGTTGATCAGCTATGATAGCTGCCCAGTAGGAAGCTTATAGACACTTTAACATACAATAAGCTGTAGTCCCATTTCTGTGGTTGTATTTTCCGGACTATTCTGTTTTCTATTTATATGCTCATAAAATGTGACATCATACAAAGGAAAATTCAAATTATGTGTGACCATTTGCATTTTCCTTTACATGACCGTACAACGTCTTGACGAATTTCGAACCTAAAAGTAAGCTCCACTTGCAATTGCATTTCCCATGTCTTATGAGTTATGACCTTGTCATATCAATAGCAGAACCTTTCTGCTGTTTCACTTCGTCAGCACTGCGTATGGAGGCCGGCAAAATTCAAATGGAATAGAAGATTCCCTTTGCAGTTACATTTCTGCTGCCATGCACAGCAATTTGTCCATCAGTGTCGGAGATGGGTTTAAACTGTCTTTTTATTTGGAAGTAACTTCAGTCACAGCATTTTAAAGAAATCTGGTCCACAGCCAAAAAGGAAAATGTCATGAACAGATGACTGTTCTGACACTTTCTTGTTATCCTGATAAATATTTTAATCTCTTGTTCAAGAATCAAATATAATGGCTTGTTTTTTTTTTTTATTATTATGTTTACATTCATTTTCATGTAATTAACCTGAAAACAGTAATTTGCATGTTCACCTGAATTACGTCACAATTTATGCTTGAGCAAACAGAATCCAATACAATTTGCTATTAGCTTGAAAAATTCTTCAGTATATTAATTGAATACTTCAGTTCAGTTTTGGTCATCACTAGTCACCATCACACTAATCTCAAGCTCAGATGCCACATGCCCTTGAAGTGTTGGCTGAACGTCTAATGCAGCTGGCATACAAAAAAAAAATTGAAAAATCGTCAGGAGTTTCGTCCGATTGGTTGGATTCTACAGGATTTCCAGGAGACTCGTGTGTCATTTTTTTTTTTTTTTCCGTTTCAACCTGGAAACAAATCTGTCACGATGCTCTAGTCCACCCATGAAAGAAGGACGCTGTCATGTTTACAGCTTTGATAACGATCACTTATGAAGAACTCACATGTCTCAACACATTTCTGAAATGAACTATCTACAGTTGCTCGCCAGTCTGTTTCTTTGGAGACAAAACTTTACATTTTCATTCCCGTAAGCATAACGCTGGACAAAATGAGCTACGATTGGGTGCTTTAGATGTCATACTGAGTACCGCTGTTCTTACTCTGTTGAACTCTTACTTTCATAAGTATTATTAGATAGCGAAGAACCATCAACTCATGTGATCAGCTACCAGGTACAATTATTCACAAGATCTATTTGGAGCTGATTTGGATTTTATATCCGACGGCTCTGTAGAGGATCAATGAAATCTTCGTAGAGAGGCAGGAAATGAGTAAGGAGAATGTTACCTCTACAAAGTTAGTGTGTTTGGCATCTCGGACAGTCACTACAGCATGAACCTCCTCGATGAGCTTCTGCTTCTCATCGTCATCAAACTGCATGTACCATTTGGCCAGTCTGGTTTTCCCTGCTCGGTTCTGGATCAGAATAAAGCGAATCTACAAAAGCAAACACAAGCAGTGTAGAGGAATAAATGGGGTGTTATTCACTAACTCAGTTGTGTCACCACGTCAGACATGATCATGGATGTATAGTAAATGTACACTAAAAGCTGGGGGAAGTTTTCCTGCACAGGAAAATGTTAAAACGTCTCCCAGGATCCTTTAAATAATGACACACAGAACAACAGAAGAGGACAAAGTATTACATTAGACAGGGAGCTCGTTTAGATGAGAGAGATAATGGATGTAGCGTTGGAATGAATTAGTTCTCGTTATTTTAGACCATTTTAGCAAATTTCTGTGCAATTACTATTGTAAGATATCAAATTAAAAAAGTAGAATTACATATTGACTGTTTTATCGCTCTGTTTATTTATTTATTTCTCCGTATTCTACTTATCGTTACATTAGTTAGCAAGGCTGCTAAAGCTACCTAGCCTAGCCACATTAGCTACACTGAATGCTAGTTATTAATAACACAGAATCGAACTTACCATGTTTAGAGATCTCCGGCCAGATAAATGACGCTAATTATTCGACACCTTTATATTTGCACATAAATTTTTTTTTGTATTTTGAAGAAGACCTCCAATATGCTGGCCTTCCCTGCCACTAACCTGTTATTACTCCTGCTTAGAAAGCTTAAGAGGCCTGGAGAACCAGAGGAATTCTGGGTAATGGAGTTTTTTAACGGCAGTCGTTTAACGGCAGTTTAAGAGAAAGAAGCATATAGAAAACTACAAGTACCATTCTTACTTAACGCAATGGTGTGACGTTGAAGTCGTAGGATCATGTGAGAGGAAAAATGTTTGGACAAAAAAATGTTTGGCCAAAAAATTGTTTGGACTTTTATGTACGTTTATATAAAATTATTTATTATAATGATATAATTATAATTTTTTTATTTCTAAAAGACTAATACTGATCAATTCTAAGCTTTAAATAGGGTGTGGTTTGGTCACTGAAAATGTGTAGGTCTTGACAAAAAGTAAACAAAAAATTATATATATTTATTTTATTTTTTAGTTATTTATTATTATTTTTTTTAATTATGTAATATTTAAAAATTAAAAAACTTTGTAAATAAACTTTGTGTAATATTTTACAGTGTAACATGAAACTGCTGATCTTGTGTGTCAGAAAACAAAATAATCATAAGTATGGATTAAAGTAATGAAATAACAGCTGATGGTGTTAAAATCTTCCTTTTATCAGCAGCTTGTTTGGCTACAGACTGAGAGATTGTCCTGTGTACCATGACGTGGTCCAGTGTGGAGTTTCTGATTGCACAACTGAGTGCAGGAGGAATGCAGCTGCCCTCAACACTGAAATATTATACAGGAGCGATGAGCTTTTTCTTCATTTGTTGTTTTTTACTGATGTTGGTGTGTGTGTGTGTGTGTGTGTGTGTGTGTGTGTGTGTGTGTGTGTGTGTGGAACTGTTTGGCTGTTTTAGAAGACAATTACTGTCAGAAATCTTTTTGTAATGTTTTTGGTGCTCAGCTCACAGTACTCACATCTGAGTGTCTACAGGCCCAACCGTTTAATGGACCTTAATTGTGTTGCAATAGGATCTTTGTGCCACTTAATTAATAACAGTTTTCCTGAAGGTCATTGTGTGGTCAGTTTGATTAGCATAATTGTACCTCTGTTCTTCATTCTAGAATTTTATTTATGCCTAACCCAACGTTGAACACAAAAACAGACCCGGTGGAAGCGGAAAATAGTTCAAATAAAAAAAGAAATGTTGATTTCTAACAACTGTAGAGTGAACAAATAAATCAAACCAATAATTTCTGCACACACACAAGCAGGATGAAAAAGGTTTTAAATAAAATGGGCAACACAATAACAATGATTTTGTCCTAATATATTAATCTGTGAAATAGCATTTTTGTTTGTTTGTTTATTATTGCTGTTGTGTCATTGTATAATGTGGGTTTATGGTGTAATTCTATATGATCACTAATAGCCACTGGGGTAAAATGAATTATTACTCAGCAAGAATCCTATGACAGCTTGAAGACCCACAGCACCTCTCTCTCCAGTGCTCTCCAGAATGATTAATGTCCTTGGCTGTAAAACACATCTGAATTCAGAAACTTCATTTTCATAACCAACAGAGCCTTTGGGGACAATAATTCTGGCCCTTGTTTTTTTTTTTTTTTTTTTTTTTACAATTGATTAAAACAGGATTTAAGTGCCATAATAAAGGCAGAATGGGTGTCTCCTAAGGCATTGTATAAGTACTTAAAATCAAGGAAGTAATGTCAAAGAAAATGTACATGGATAAAAATATAAAAAAAAGAATTATAGTAAAAAAAAAAGGAAAAGCATACACATTTAACATCAATACTACAATTATTATTGTTATTATTATTAACATTTTTATTATTATTATTACTATAACTATTTTTATTATTAATATAACTATTCTTCTTCTTATTATTATTCTTATTATTATTATTATTATCGCTGTTGCTGCTGTTAAAATTAAAATAGGTTCTTTAGGTGGTCCATTTCTTAGGCTTTTTGAAAATATGCAGCATTTAATGGACTTTGTGCATTTGTGTGTTGCTGTGCCACACACCGAGGCTGCGCTGTCGTTGCCTATTGTGTGTGTGTGTGTGTGTGTGTGTGTCGGAGTGGTTGAAGGGAGGAGAGGCTGGGAACGGGAGAGGATCCGCCATTATTGGGAAGCTGAAAAACCCCGCACTTACGCACACACACGTTCAGGCGCACACACTCTCCAGAAATGATCGCCTTGCGCGTTGCGTCAGCTCCGATGTGTTTTCCGCAAATAGAAATCTGCGCTTTGTTGCTGTAGAGTTTTATTACACCGTCCTGCCGAGACGCTTAAAAACACGGACACGGAAAAAGAAGTCGGGATGTTTTTTTGGGCACAACAAAGGAAATAAGAAGAAGTGGTGAAAAGAGCGTGCTGGACGCAGGGAGCACACGCACAACCCGATACCAGTCTCTCTCTCTCTCTCTCTCTCTCTCTCTCTACGCCCCCCTCCTTTCCCAGCAGAAACACAGGGAGAGATCCGGACATTCCGGCTTGTTTTTCTTCACTGTTTGATTCGCCTGTTTTCTGTTTCACTAACAATAACAGCAACACGGGCGCAAAACAACAAAAAAAAAAACGCGCAGAAAACTTTGTTCCATGGATTCATAATTGTGGGAAGAGTATTGTTGAGACTCCAAAAAAAAAAGGAAGAGAATTAAATGAACGTGACTACATGAGAAGTGTTAATTCTAGTGTTTCTGAATCTAAAACGAGAGAAAAAGGAGTGGAGAAGACAGACAGACAGACAGACAGACAATGCTGTGGTATGTACCGGTCCTTTTCTTAATCTTGTTTATTTTAATTTATTTATTTTTTTCAATGGAACAAATAAACAAAACTCTAAACTCTATTGGACCAGTTTCACCATCACAATTCATTTTAAGCCCAGGTTGATATGAAGAGAAGTGGATTAGTAGGAAAGTGAATGTAGCTGTAGTGCGCAGGAGAGACAATGTTAGAAGTGTGTTATGGGATTGGGATCAGCAATTCCTTCTCCTGGACAATTTGCAAGGCACTTTAAAGACATTTATGACCGTTTTACTTCCTTTCTATGTGCTGTTTCTTTGTTTGATCTGATCTTTTGAGTTACTGTTACTTTCAGTCATGGCTGTCATGTGTACAAATGGGAGAAGGGGAGAGCCCATTGCAGTGCCATTGTTATTTCTAATGGAGTCCATTCTGATATAGTTAGATTATCCAGAGCTCAAAATAGACATGTGTATACGTACGTTGATAAATCAGTGTGTATATATAAAGCAAAGCAGTTTTAGCCTTCGTTCTTCACGAACATTGTTGGTTCATTTCCAGTACTGTTTAAAGCACTTAACCTATATATAATATTAATATATATATTACTTGTATGATTATCAGAATTTCATTGCGTTGGGACGATCTAAGCTGTCAATCCCATAGACAAACTATTTTTTTCTGCTAATAAAGTTCCCTATTTTTCTATATACACATCTGCAAGGTTTGACTGACTTACTGGGTGAAATCAGTAAACAAAAAAATAACCCCTAGTGTAAAAAAAACTACAGCTTTTTACACTAGGGGAGTCGAAAGGTCTAAGAATTCTTTTCTATAGATGCCGCAAATTATAATATCCTACTTTCAATTAGTAAGGTCACTGTCTGTCGCTTGGAAAGTGCCACATCTCTTGTCCTAAACATTTTCAATCACGGCGTGTTCTGCATTATGTTTCATGCACGTGTGTGTGTGTGTGTTTGCTCAAGTTAGTGACAGTAGCATGGCCTTAGACATTGGATGTTGCTTATTAACTTGTATTTGGTCCAAAAGTCTTTACAGGATGACCAAGTGTCATGTTCTTGTAAGCATTCATGTCATTTTAAAGACTCTTTGGCCTGCACAGTATCTAAATATGGTTTACTGGCAGCCCTGCAGCTCTGAGGGAACACAGAGAGGAGTTTTGCATGTCAAAGACTGAGGAATTTGTTGACTAGAATTAACGGAGCAGAAATGAGTCCATGTTCCTCGGCTAAGGTCATTCTGTCAAAAGTTTATCAAATCAGGAATGACTGATAAGGCAGAATGGAATGTCTGCCCAGTCGGTCTTTTTATTTATTTATTTTTTTTAATCCTCAAAAAGCAGTTAATGTTAAGTTCCTTTTTTATGCAGATACTGTTAATTAGTTACTCTTCATCTGTTATTTTTCATAAGATTAATGTGTGCAAGTGTGTAGTGAGTCTGCTTAACCATATTCCCCCATCTGGCCAAGCATTCATTAAAACAAGAAACTGTTGTAATACTTATGTAATTGTATGAAAATACAGCATAAGGTGTTAGGAATAGGTGTAATATCAGTGTGGAGAGGGAGAAAACATTCACTAGTAAATTCAACTTGCACCAAATTGATGATTGGGCATTATTCAGCATGTACTTAAATATGAGTAGTAAGATGGATAAAGCAAGTATATTGTTTTTCATATTTTCATTCTGTCAGTTTAATCACATGCACATACAAAACCAAATATTTACCCCTAAAAATACAGGAGGAGGTTGAGTATTTTTTTACATTTATGATTGATCATAAGTGCAACCTCAATTCAGTCTGGATATTTACAGATTTGCTGTTAACAGTAAATGATTAGAAAAAAAATCATGTGTGTATTTGATCCTGGAATATTATTGATTTTTTTTTTCTTCAATATTATGTGCTGAGTTGGTTCTACAAGGTGTAGATCTGCATTACTTGACCACACCCATGCTTTTGGCAGGTTGTGTAAAATAGGAAAAAAAACAACATATGTCTGAAATGGTTAGTCTAAATGTCTCAGTTAAACTTTATGCTTGTTTTCCACTGAAATATTTCTGTCATATCTTTTATCTCTTTGCTTGGCTCTCCATGTTACTGCAAACACACAACTTTGAGCCACGAAGGTGGAATATTAACAGCATGTTCCTGTTTTATTGTGAACGACCTTCCAGGACTGCAGATAGTTTGTACACCGTGTTCATTTTCAGAAATGATTTTCCTCCCAGCTGTAGTGATAAATAGGTTTCAACTGGGAATGTGAGTGTTTTTTTTTTTTTTAGCATTACTTCATCTACAATTGCAATCAGTGTTCTAGGATCAGCTTTTCTCTCTGAGTGGCCTGATGAAACGGTGTGATAAAATGAATCAGGGCTTATGAGAGTTTAATCTCTCATTCCTTAGCTTTATCTGTATCTTGCTTACATGTATTTCTGTTGTGCGCACTTCAGTTACAACTCAAATTTGAGTGTTTACAACTAGTGTTAGTGCTGCAAGGGACTTTTTCAGAGCTAATCAAATATTAAGGCTATAGGGATTGACTTGAGTATTAATTAAACCATTTGCTGGATTACAGATCTTCTTTTTATTTTAATATAAATAATGTCATTTGGAAAGGCAGAAGCTGCTCAGTTGTAGCCATCAACTTCATGATCTGTGAATAATCCTGTACACCATTATTACCATTTTGAATTACCTGATCAAATGTCTGCCTGTTTATCTGAGTTATCTTATTACCAATCATCTACCTACATGCTCGCTTTAGAATTTTTTTTGTTCTTCTGGCTGTCCGTAACCTCTAAATATTGTATAATTACTGACGCAGTTCAAACTTCTATGATACTTTTTTTTATGTTGTGTCATTCCGCCTCCACGTGAGCCAAAGCCGCCTCATTCAGGTCAGGGAGTCATTCGGTTTCCATTCAGTGAAAGCAGGTGGTAGCCTGTGAATCTAGTCCATACAAGTCTTGACCGCACCCTCCCTCAGTCTTTGCCTAGTCTCAATTTCATCCAGTGTTAAACACTTCTCCTAATAGACTTCCATCAACATCAGATGCTCTTAAGTATATATATTTGATAGTTATTCAAAGAAATGTTTCTAAACGGTTTCTTAATGTAAAATTTGTCAGATTTGATTTTTCATTGGCTGCTTGTGTTTGATAAAGTGAGGACCTAATATTAGTCGCTTTAGAATGTCTGCCCCAGATTACACGGTTCCTGTTCTGAATGGCTGCCTTGTTCCAGAGTGGATTACACTAGAAGAAAGCTTGCATTTTGTAATGAGGAGCTGAATTTCCATTAAGAAATCTGCTTGCATTGAATGAGTTCTCCTGACACCTACCAATTCCTCAAATCTTTTGATAACACTTTACTACCAGGGAGTGCCTTGCAACAAGGGGATTCGAATATGAACCAACATTAACAGTCGATAATGCTCCGAAAAGGCAGCCAGAAAGCTCAGAGGACACTAGAATCAATACGGTGATGGTCATACGACTTTAATGGGTATCACAGCCCCAAAAGACCAGATTAGAGCTGGTGTACGCATTTACCACAAATGATCACATCTGCACTGGTCTTTTGGGGGAGGTGTAGAGAGCACTCTCTCTTCTAAAGAAAAGCGGCTATCCATTGTCGGAGTGTTTCAAATCACCCGCCATCGGTCTTTGCAACAATGGAGGGCCACGTTGTTTTAAAGAATGGTGTCCATGGTGATGTACTCAGAGGACGTTTGGACGTTGTGAAGTTATGGCCTTCTTTGCAGTGCTGTGTTTTTTGTAACATGTGTCAGCCAAGAAGTAGAGACATGAACGAGCCAAAAAACTGAAAGCAGTGATGGTGCTTTGGAGGGTAGTAAAACCAGACACTTTCTGTGTTCCCATTTCCTGAATTTGTGCTGCTGCACTGGATTGGATAATGAGTTTTGTCAATAATCTGTCCCTTTTGCATTCATTTGATGACACTGAGTGTGTCTTATAGTGACTCAGCATTTCACCTGTGGACAAGAGGGGCTTTAATGGGTAGAAAGTGCAAGCGTGTGAGGAAAAGAGTACACAAAAAGGAGAAGGAGAAAAGGATATGCGCAGACACAGGCCAAGCCCTGGCTGCACCCCATGCAATAGAGCTCCGTTGCAGGTGTGTTGGGAATTTTGCTCACGCCAAAAATGTGATAAGGTATGAATAGTCTGTTGTCATGGCCACATCCCATTTCCGCCCTGTTCTTAGGGTATAACTGCTGTGATTTACTTAGTCTTTGTATTATTCTGTTAAACATTTAAGCTCTATAGAAAGCTGTTCAAAGGTGTTCTTGCAATGGTTTCTTTCTCTTCATGCAATATTTCCTTCTTCTCTTTCTTGTTCTCTTGAGTCCCTCCTGCAATTTTGTTTGTGGTGGGTTTCCCCCCCTTCAGCACCACCATTTCCTGCAGGATGTCCACCAAAGATGCCCCTGGTAAGGGGAGGTGGGAGAGAGACGGTGTGTTAGCCAGTATTCACAAGCAATAGACTGTAGTATGAGAGAGACTTAGCTGGACCTAGCGCACTCTGTGGGAGATATCCTCAACATTATTTCTTATGTCTGTGCTTTTTGCTTCAACATAACACCAGCCCATGAAGACTAAACTAAATGGTTCTTTATTCCTCAAAATGGTGATCTTGATTTCACAGGAGTTGTGGTGAAGCAGCAGGTCGTTTGGATTCCCATCTCGTCTGGTAAACGATTTATTTCTAATCAGTGATAAATTTGATTTGATGTAGATGAACAGTGGCTGTGCAGCATTCACATATTTACCTCTACAGTTTGATGACTTAATTGTGACTGTCACTCCCACCTGCCTGTGCAAGGTAATATGGTGGGAATGTTCGAGCGGAACGTAATTAAAGATGGCAGGTTTAATCACTGGTAGATAGTAGGTAGTTATACGGGTATGGGGGAATAGACAAGAAAATATTACAGAAATGAGATTAAAGGCTTTGGGAATGTTTGCCAAGCTTCTCTCATCCTACTTTCACCCTTGGAAGTGAAAGGTGACCATTTGGTTTTTCAGAGCCGTAGTTTCAGCCGCAGTTTTAAGCGACATTTATTAAGTGAGATTTTCTTTCTAAGTGAGATCAGCAAATCCAAATGATTGGCTAATGATTAGGTTCTAACTGCAATTAATTTTTATTTACCATTTGACGTGCAAAAAAGGAAGGAAAAACTTGTCATGCATGCGCTGTATGGCTTCCAGTTAAATGTGCAGAGAGACCTAATGAATATACAAAAAATAAAACTTATGAAGTAGCAGGGATTGTTGGTGTAGTTAGCTTGTTTTGCTAATTTTCCAATGAACTTAGAACGAAGCCCAGCACGTATCATGTATTCAAACATCCATTTTTTACACTGGTGTTTAGTGAATTATTTAATTTGTGTTTACCTAGTTAGCTTAAAACAGTATAGAGAGCTAATCTTGTTGCTCATTGAGATAAACACAACAGAAATGCTAGACACTGCACAAGTGACAACTGTAGCAGTTGACATGACTAACTAACTCGCTGGTTTGAATGCAGAGTCGGCCTATTTATCCTTTACCAGTCTTTTGACCAGTGTGGTTCGCGTTAACGCTGCCAGTACTTTCTGCGCCAATTCAACCACAAGGGTGGGGCGATTGCATCAGCATGGTATAAAAACAACCTCTCGAGCCCAGTTTTAATCAAATAAAGACTAGGAAGTATCTCTATATGCAATTGTTTATATACATTTCTGACTTCTTTGAATGAAAGTTTCCTGAACAGACAGCTATCTGTGTGCATTAGTCACTTCTGTTTGCCGTCACATAAGCGGGAAATTTTTGACACATTTCTTATCTTGCGCCAGTCCAGGCCGCTGGTCGATGACTAAGCACGGCTGTGTAAGGGTGCCCCGCATGGCTGCATCGATCCACTCTGCAATGGTTTGTCAGCCTGGCACCATATAGCTAATGAGGTACTTGCTGTTGTGGGCAATCTGGGAAGGCAGCCATAAAGCCGAGAGGCACGGTGGCAAGGGAAGATGAATTGGCTTCATGTAGGGCAAAGAGTCAAGTTCTGTCTGGCAAAAAGCATTTTTCTATTTTTTTATTATTCTGTTTCTTCCAACAGGGCACAAGGAAATAGATTCCTGTTTACACCTCCATTAGCTGCTAAAATGTTATCTCTGTAGTCGGGCTTGAAGTTGCCTCTCTTGCATGGCTGTAACCTGCCCCAATGACTTTATTCGGATACAGTATGTCCTTTAGTTTTTATTTATTTATTTATTTTTACAGCTGTTTGGTGACCTGTTCGACTTTATAGCATGGCACAGCAAAATGCTATTATGAAAGGGAAAACAATCCGCAAACACCCAGTAGGTTTTATTGAAGCTGTATAAATACTGGTGGCTGTGGGCAATGAATTTTGTTATTATGCAGGATTTCAGAATTAAACCTACTTATAGCTACTTAAGTATTTACAAGTTAAACATTTATTCGTTAACATGAGTGAAAAGCTTTGAAAGTGTTCCTTCTTTCACCTACAGAAAAAATGAAGAAATGGAAATGGCCTATTATTTGTACAAGAATCAATCACTAGCCAATCTTAACCCTTTGTGTGTACCATGCAAACATGTTGCAGACAAAATGTTTGAAGGAAAAGTTCAACATGTGGATTATCTTCTATTTAAAATCTTGTAATCTTCAGCCTTACTACAGTTCTAGCAATCACAAGCAGTGTACTTGTATAAAAGAAATATACCTTAAAACAAAGAGATTACATCAAGTGATGTAATGATGACTTCTTGCTAATAACTGCATAAAAAAAACACAACGATTGGAGCAACATGACAAAAATGAGACGAGACAAGACATGTAAACATTTCTTCACCCGTATCATGATGTACAGGTTTGTTAACATAATTAAAGCCAGCAAAATTGTAGTGTTGCATATTAAAAACCCTGTTTATAACTTAGTGTAGTGATATTTCTATTCCACAGCTACAAAATACATTTACACTGCAAAGGAATAAATAAACAGAAAATAAAAGATTCAGTACACAGTACACACTTAAGTTTGGAATTTTTATTAAAAAAAAGGAGATATAATAAACAGTAATATAATTAACCACTCACTCATTTTCTACCGCTTATCCGAACTACCTCGGGTCACGGGGAGCCTGTGCCTATCTCAGGCGTCATCGGGCATCAAGGCAGGATACACCCTGGACGGAGTGCCAACCCATCACAGGGCACACACACACACACTCTCATTCACTCACGCACGCAATCACACACTACGGACAGTTTTCCAGAGATGCCAATCAACCTACCATGCATGTCTTTGGACCGGGGGAGGAAACCGGAGTACCCGGAAGAAACCCCCCAGGCACGGGGAGAACATGCAAACTCCACACACACAAGGTGGAGGCGGGAATCGAACCCCCAACCCTGGAGGTGTGAGGCCAACGTGCTAACCACTAAGCCACCGTGCCCACCCCCATAATTGACCATAATAAAAATTATATTGTGACATGATATATTACAGTATTGTCATTATATCATTGTATTACCGAGCAGCTCATTAACAGTTTCTTGCAAGGACAGTCAGGAAGCATAAACATTTGAAGGCTTTTATTGCTGTATGATCAGGAAAGTGGCCATTGCTATTAGATTAGCTGGTATACAAGATAATCTAAAAAAAATGCCTACCATCACATAAACATGTATACCAAGAGGAATTTTGGTTTTTGTCTTGCCAAAGCTATTGCAAACAATAACAACTGCATTATGTTTATTTGTTACATACAAGAGTTTCGGGAACAACATCAGGTACGGCACGGAGTAGTTCTAAAGATAATTTTGTAACTGTTGTTCATGTTAGAATTTCAGAGGAGGAAAGCTTGCATCTTCTTTGACAGAAGCTAAAAACTCTAAACCAAGCAGTTGCAGATATGCTTCTAAAAAATGCATGAACTATGTGCAATGCATGTAAATTTTATTTTTCAACACATGAAAAAACTTCAAGTGAAATCCACTCATTAGTTCTGCAGGCTTTGAAAGCAGTTGTGTTAATATTTAGCACCTGTTGACCCGATGTTATCTTTTCTGTGTACTTGTCCTGCTTAGTCTTTTGTCTGGTCTCTTACAATAAATCTGGTTTCACTAAATTATCAGAATTTGAAAAAATTAAGCTAAAGATCAATCTCAGGACTAAATCCAGACCCTAGATGTATGCATTGTTATGTCTCATGAGTTAAGATAAAGTGAAATCGAGGAATTGAATTGAAGTTTGCCACATACCACACTGACTTAATTACAGTTTGGTGTCTCGGGGGGGGGGGAGGTCGGAGACTGAGGTGTTTTATCATGTACCACATGAAACATGTCCGCTCTGGAATGCTGACTGACCAGCAGTGCTTTTTGAGTGTTGATGCTTTTTACTGGTTTTGTCTTCCATTTATGTGTGTTGACAAAACGGGGCCAAGTCAGAGGAGTTAAAGTACAGACAACAATTATGTTGTCTTCATGTTGTCATCTTCTCACAGTGAATGTGAGTAGCTTTTCAGTGACCCAGAGATGTGCTGATAATAGTAATATGAACTCTCTCTTTCGCTATCTCTCTCTCTCTTTCTCTCTCTCTCTTTTTCTCACAAATACACACTGTCTAATCTCTCACACTTCCTGTTGTCTCCCATAGTGTAGGCCGTGCTGCTCAGCAGATCCTGGACTTGAGGCTTGAGAGGTCAAAGGTGACAGTTCTGTCCGTACTGGACCTGTAGTTATTCCGAAGGCGAGTAGCTGTCCTGGGATTAGGGCCGAACAGGAGGAAATAAACATTGTGTACTGGATTTGTTGGGGCTTTTTAAACATCAGTGTAAAAACCCAGGCATAAATCTCTGGTCTTGGGTTTGGATCTTGATGGGACTTTTGTTTGCCGGAAAGCTGGATTCCCCGCAGTACTTACTTGGCTTTAAGAATGGCTCCCAGTTTGTGTCCTATTCTGGCTCCTTTGACCGTGCAGCTGTAGCTTTTTATTCGCCATGATTTGCCACTTCTGCTCTGCTGTTTTGTTCATACATTTATTTATTAATTTATTTTTACGTTTGTCAGATTTCCCTGCTTTTATCAGGTCTGGGTCTGATTCACTGTTAGATGTAACCTCCTCTTATGTTACTTGACACTAGTAAATACAGACTGGCATGATGAGTCTTTGTACTGTGCTGTGGAGGAATGTAGAAAACAGCATACTGAGAGAGACGGAGGAAGAGAATGACACCGTGACAGACTACAAGGTTCTCTGCTGGTGCCAGTAGTCTGCTGCCTGAAGCAATGAGAGCATGTATGTTTCCACCGCTGGACTTCACAGCACTGTGAAAAAACATCACCCTTCCCTCAAAACAGAAGTGCTACAACTTCCCTACCATAATCAAATTTATGACATATTCTGTGTGTCTGGTGTTATTGTTACTCATTTTCAGCCGATCCCTTTCATCTGTGGGTCAGTACTCTTCATAGCATAGCAATATTCCATTGATTGATATTGTGCTTTGTGTGGACAAAAACAAACCTTGTTTGCTCGATGATGACTATGACTTGCACAGAGGTTGGAAGCCTGACATTTTGACACTTTGACACAGAAAAGATCAATATCAAGCCTTGTTAATGCTCACAAGCAACTATGACTATAATATTTGTAGTCAATTCACTGATTTGACAAACTAAAAAAGCCCTGATTTATAAAAGTGTTAATTATTAGTCTCCCTCCCTTAGATGAGTTGGCATGTTTGTTTTCTTGCACATTAAGGCTTTTTTTAAGGCTGACAACCAGATTTAAACGCTTATCCAAGACCTAAACCTCTAGATGTGTACATTTTCATGTTGGATTGTGTGTTTTTGGCAGTTACAATGTGGGCTGACCAGACGAACCGGTTCCAAAACAGCCAACATGTTGTCAGTTCACCGTGATGTCAGTAGGCACTGTACTGTTGTACTAAAGGCGGTGGTTAAAGCCTTTCTACTGTTAACACCCACCTTAGAGAACCATACAGGAATTTCACCTGCTTTTGCAAACAGGCTAAGCAGAAACTACCTGCAAAACCCGTGAAGAAAGAGTGTTGTCACTTACCAAGACAAAAAGAATGAATCTGAAGAAATGGCGGAAGAGGCGGAAGCTCTGGGAAGCAAGGTGTGTCTTTTTTCACCGCCCATTAAATTTGGGCTAATTACAGATCTGAACACAGTGAGAATCCTTTTGCTTGTTTGTGTTAACACGTTTTAAAAAAAAATCACACTGCGTAATACTATGCTTATCATTAGCATCCTGGCTGTCACCTGTACACTGCTAAACAATAGCTGCCTTATTTGCAAATGTTTTAGTGTACAAATTCATATTTCCTTAAATGGAAACAATTCTCAGTTGCTAATTCTAACACTGTGTGCTAGAATTGTGATCATATAATCTTTTAGTCTTTCATCTCCCATTCTCATCTTCTGTATACTCGGAGATGTTATCACAAGCCATTATAATACATGGACTTGTAAGCATGAGTATATTCTTATGTTCATTATAACATTTAGAGGTAGTCAGACTGCTAGAAATTACTGCTTTTAAGTGCTATGAATAATATTATTTTGTACTGAACACATTTGCAGATATTCCAGTTGAGAATCATCTCTTCAAAAGGGCCTTTTTCCCCCTAACATTAATGCTTATATGATGGCTAATTTGTCTTAGCGTTTTTTTGGCACTTCACTGGTCTTAGACACAGGACATGTCTTTAGGATTCAAGGGGTGTGAAAGGGGAGAACTTATTTTCATGCAATACAATTGCATAAAATCTAGCAGGATGATGGATAATTAGTCTGTGTGGGTAAAAGCCACGTTAAGCTACTTAATTAGCCATAATCTATAGACGTCTGTCTGAAGCGTAGCTAATGAACTTAAACGTACAGAATTTGTTCCACTGTGTAGAATCGAAAGTGTTGAAATGGCTACATGTACATCTACATGTTTTGCGATTTTGTGACAGCTGCAACAGAAAAAAAAAGGATTTATTTCTTCTTCAGAAATTGAAGCTTCCCTCACTGATGCACAATACATTTTGGCAGCACTAACTGTGTGGCAGAGAAACCAATTTGTTTTCCACAGCGAATCTTAACCCATGCTTTTTGTATATTGTTCCACGCTTTCCCACCTTCCAGTTCTAATCATGTTACTCGCTTTAGGTTCATGTATTGCTATCCCAAAATGCAGATTCAATCTGCAGACCTTAAAACCCGGGCCAAAACCTGTGACGACAAAATAAATAGACTTAATTACACTTATTAGGCATTAAATGGTGCCTGGTTTATTCTTCATCCTGAACAGACTGGAGATTTGGGAGGGGAGGATTTGGAAAAGTCACACTCTAAAACAAACCGTGAAACAGAACACATGCCTTCATTGTGGATCACCACACACACACACACACACACACACACACACAAAAGGCCCATTTAAAACAATGTCAGTTTATTGCGAATGTGCTGTAAAGTGTTTTTTTAATAAGTGATTGTCCTCACCAACTCTTGCTCCAGTGAGCTCTAGCCGAGCCATACCCCTTGTATGTACATAAGTGTTCACTGTGTTCACTTAGTGTGCATAGACTTAGGGGAGGATTCTGTGTTTGTATGTGTGTGACTGGGAGATGTTCCACCTTTAGGACCTCAGGATGATTTTGTATGGCTTCTGTAATGTTCATTCCAATGTTAATAGCATTCGCCAGACTGCGCCATTTTATATAAACGGCCTGTATATTCTACCTTCTTCTGTAGATACACAGTACTATAGAGGTTTATTGACTATTCTGTGAGTCATTCGTATGTCCTTGTAAAAGTCAAACTCTTCAATGTTTTGTGTAATTGGCATATAGTACATGTCAGTCTGTAATTACACCCATCTCAGACACTTCCTTGAGAGCCTTATAATGCAAGGGCATAACATAGTGAGCAGACTGTAAGTAATTTCAGACTATACCATTTCTCATGAGGTGGGTGAATCTTATAAAAATATATATAATTACCCTTCAATTTAAAGGTGATGTACTCATTTTACCTTTAATTTAAGGGTGATATTGTTACATTTAAACCCTTTACACACCTATTTAAGCAAGCCCTAAGTAATTGGACACTTTTCTGCTCGGTTGTTTCTCATCCAGCTAGAATGATCCAAAGTAGAAAGGAATTGCCAATGATCTAAAGAATATCACTTCATCTGTGAAACCCTGGAAGCATGATCATGTCTGGCTGAAGGTAGATCAGGATTTCTTGCCGTGATTGATGTGATGCCAATTGTAGCAGTGGGCTGAATTCTGAAGTGAGTGTTATTAATAATTTTAACTCAGTTTTTATGCACAAATCCAAAGAAATAGCTCACATCTTAATGGATAATACTTTATCTACAGCAAGCCAGTGACTCGGGATATGCTACAAAATTAGCTATACTTTGTATATTGATGGAATAGATAGAATACTCAAATCAGATCAACTGATCCAAGTGGCGGTTCATTTCACTTTGTAAATATAACAATACAAATGGATTGCAAGACCATAAACTGTGGACGTTTTCTTTAGGGTGGATGATTTCCAGTTATTTATGGTCATTGTATTAATTGTGTTGACTGAAATATCATTCTTTCAGTATAAAGCGGGGTCCAACAGGACATGGATTAAAGACCACATTATATAGGACTGCTAGCAAAATGTTGCACTGTGTTTAGCACATCGTGTTAAATTAAACATAAGTTTAGTTTAAGGAGTGTTTATTTAATGTTTAGAGAAATTCTGGGGGAAAAATGGGGAAAAATACATTTGAGAAAAAACGTTCGTTTTTTTAGGTTCAAAAGGATAACATAAGCTGCCGTCAGTCAGTTTGTGATCTATCTTTATTTATTTATTTATTTATTTATTTATTTATTTAAATGTGAGAAACAAATATATCAATTGCTCAAGATATGTTATTGGCTTTTTACCGGTTTCCTAGCTCTACAAAACAGATGTAAATGTGCTCAAATCAAAATTGAGAGTCTGTGCTAATGGGGTTTAATTTCAAATCCAGTATTAGTGATAACAACACAAGTCACTGTCCAGGTGCTAATGGACATTATGACACTATCATGCAAGTGCATTAACTGTAACACCAGCATCTGTTCTGCAGTGGTAGCAGTAATGTCGTGGACACTAATTTTCATTACAGGCCACATAGTTTTAGTACCTGTGGCAGGCTCGATGGGCCCGGGGTTGTAATGCTTTCTCCAGTCAATAAGCCACTGTAGATTAGATGGTGCATTCATTCAGAATATAAATGGTTTTCATTGTAGATTGTTGGCTCATGATCTGTCTTAGACGGAATGTTTACTTGAAGTAAACGGAGCTTTTAATGTTAATGGCTCCTTGTCTCTCTTTTAAACTTTTAGATTACCTCTTGCTTCCTTGTTCTATGTCTCCTCTTTCGTATAACAGCACACAGGGTTTCATACCCATATGACAAAAGGCTGTAGGGAGCAGAGAGGGGGCGGGATACTGGGTGGAAGTGGTTGATTAGAGTGCAGAGCGCTTAGGGCTGTTTTCTTTGGCTCGGGAATGGACCACAGTCTTGGGATGAGTGCCGGATCAAGAAAGACTGGGTGAAAGTGACCTCTCCCCTCAGAGAGATGGAGCACTTTCCAGACGTGGACAGAAGCCATATCTTCATTCAGCAAAACACCTGGTTGCCTGCTCTTTAGACAGAGAAAGTGAATGGGTGCACTTTTATACACCATAGTGTGCTTCTAAACCTGGTGATTGTGAAATGCTGATAATCCTTTGCATTTCCATATGCTTTAACTTCAATACAGAGTGAAAAAGCTGAAATCTGACATTACATTATTTGTGTAACGTAATAAAAGCAACAAACGGCTGCCACGGGTCTTTATATATTAATTGAATGCTGTCTAGGAGTGCCCAGTTTCACACATTTTGGCATTGAACTGTCATTTATTTATTTTTTGCTCTATATCATGTACTTTATATACTTTGCACCAAACAATAAATCAGCACATTAATTCAGGGGTGGACAAATCTCTAGCTGGAGCTCTTGTACAATGCAGATTTTGCATCTAAGCTATTTGTTGCTATTCATATTTGCCCGGGGGAAGAGAAGGATCCAGACTATTTTTTTATGACTTTTTGCACAGTATATTTTATAATCTTTTCAGAATCAGAAACATGCAGTTCTGTAGAAGCACTAACAAAACTGAAAAAAATAATTTGTGAAAAAAGTCATATAACACAATATGCGATCATATCATGGTTAATCAAGTTGACGTAAAATTTGACCGACCTGACTGTCGATAATGTGACGTCTCTAATGACTACTCTGCTGACTTCTTGTCTAGGGTGCAAGCAATAAGCTCAATGCTACAAGCATTATTAAAAGAGGATAAGAAACGTATTTGTTTGCGTCCCCTAGTTTGTGCTAAGGCATTTAACTAGTAAACTAGCTCAGCACACTTTGATATAATATTACCAACCACATTTTAGCATAGCTTCCAGGCAACCAAAACATGGGACTGGGCAGCACTTTGATTGATCTGTCCAATGATCTAACTAATTAATTTCTATTATGTCCCTCTCTATAAAATAAAATTGATGACTTTTATCCAACTGTTTAAATTCTGTATAAGCATAGGTTCTAGCCAGTTATGAGAAAATGGAACTCTGTGACTTGTTGTGTATTCAAGAGACAAACAGAAGTCAGATAATACCATCTTACAATAATAATTACTAATATGGTGGTGTTAAGAGTACATGTAATAAAATAATCTCTTGAACTAGATTTCCATAACCTCGAAGATTTTGGTTATCTAGTATAAAGATGCCATTCTGTTGTTAATATTACTACCAATTCTGTTAGTATATTTTTATATATACTTAGTTGAGCTTATATTGTTTACTTTTGTATCTACATGGGTCCTGGGGTGCGATGGGGTGGGACGGGGGGTAGTTTTGGGAGGGCACTAGTTTAAAAAGGTTTTCTCTCCTTCTCCTGTTGTGATGTATTTTTGTGTGTTCTATCAAAATAAAAACAGTGAATTACAAAAAAAAAAAATAATAATCTCTTTTATAATCTCTTTGGAAACCCTGAGTATGTCTTTTAATGTTCAGTATGTGTACAAGATGTTTTTGAAGAGCAGTTCATTCCCCTTTCCCCCAGATAATTCCGCTTTCATTTAACCCTGACCTCCAACTATAAACAGCATTACAACATAATTTGTTTGCTTACAGCTACATTTCTGCTAGCCGTTCAGGTTAATATGGATTAACCGAATTACACACCTGCATGTACTATCAAATGTGTGTGAGAAATGTGTGTCGGTCGGGGCGGAGTGAGGCGGGCATAACCTTGAACTTGAACTTTAAGAAGACTTTTTGTGCAGCAACCAGCTCTCATTTCTTCCGCTCATTCCAGAGCTGACAAGTTTCAGACAGGCCTTGTTAGCATGACAGAGTTCAACTGAAAACTTTATGACACTAAATCTAGATGCATGACTATAGGATCTTTCTCTCCACGTCCTGCCTGTTTTATGTCACTCCCACCATTTGCTAGGTCTCATAAGCCCTTCTTCGTGTATCACATTATCCCTGAAATTATTATCCACCCACAAAAGTCAGCTTCAAATCCTTTTGTCTCCACTAAGGGCTGTTTACGGGTTCTATATTGTTGGATTTCTATAAGTTGTCCTCTCGACCCTGCCAAAGCATAATCCCTGCAAGCTTTTCCGCCTTTTTTATTCATCTCTGCTTTGCATTCACCAATGGGCCAGAATTCCATGTTATGTTTTAGAGTGGGATTGGAAAAATAATCGATCCCTAGATTTTTAGGTGTCACTTTCTCTTGAATGGTGCACAAAATGTCATAATTAGGCTTGTACATGAGCTTATGCGTAAACTTTTTTTATTAACATGAAAACTGCTGGTAAGGAAAATACATGCAATTAAAAATGCCTTTCAAACTGTAATTACTTTATTACAGTGTATTTAGTTGATTTAAGTGTATTACAAATGTGCAAAAATCTAGCCAGATTAAGTATATTCATATCATTAATCATTCATTTGAACATAATTCTATATCTGACTATCTCTTTGTCTGTCTTTGCATATCCCAGCTTGTTAGGATATTGGGGTTAGAGCACAGGGTCTTGCATGATACAGCCCCACTGGAGCAGAGTGGTTTAAGGGCCTTACTCAAGGGCCCAACAGTAGCAGCTTAACCTTCTAATCAGTAGCCCAGAGCCTTAACCACTGAGTTGCTATAGTGAAACCATTGTCACAAAATGGTTAACCAATGAGCTGCTATAGTAAAAAAAAAAAAAAAGTGTCAAAAAGAAATGCATGGTTTGTTCAACTTGGTATTATGTGAGTAGAAGCAGGTTACTTGGATTTTTTTTTTTTTTTGTGTCGCTAAAACATGCATATGAAAAATATTTGAGCAGTGAAACATATGCTGTTAGCCTTAATGGAAATATAAAGCTTAGCATTTTTCTTTTTTTTAATGCAGCAAGCTATTACGTAAGAAAGAAAAATCATAATGTGGGCTATAAAAAGAAAAAAAGGTGAATAAAGAATCGTTTTATAATAGCATAGTGGCACCCTGAATTGAAATCAGATTAAATTGTGAACTCCTGAGATATTTCTATGCCTAATGACGGAGTACTCTACTTATGGATGATGATGAGGAAAGTGAGTTTTGGTGTTGTAGTAATGACTAACTCATAGTTATTAAAGCTCTGCAGAGGGATGAGGAAAAAACTGGTGTATGTTTTTTCTAAATGCTTAATCAGTGGTGCTGGTTATATTGAATAGTTAACCTTATGGTGCACACATGGCGCTAACGTGTCCTAGATTGTAACATCTGCACTGTTGTTTTCATCATCCCCCCTCTCCAATTTGTAGTCCCATGTGGTATGTTAGAACGTCAGACTGGCTTTATTATCTGTTCTCCTATTTGCTGTATTTGTCACTTATGTATACGAGTCTGAATGAAAGGAAGCCTTATCATTCAAACCAGACTCGCACGTCGTTTTTTGCAGTTTCATGCAAATGAATAAATGTTCAGTGTTCCTTCAACTTGCTGATACACACACACACACTCAGTGGGAGGTGCTGTCAGGCAGTCATGCTGTGGTTGATGAATGGTAGCGTTGTCACCGCAGTCAGGTTCAGCTCTTTTGTGGTGTATGTTTTATGCTCGTGTCCCCACACAATACAGCCAGACGTTGTTGCTCGATGTGGGGGTGTGTTTGTGTTTTCATCTGAGTGACTCTTCGTTTGTTTGTGCTTGGGCAGAACTATTTAGATCAGAGCACTCATTTCTTCCCATGCTAGCGCCTGTGGCTATAACCATTTGATCAGATAAGTTGCAATGTTTATATGAATGGGAACTATCTCAATTACAGCCCCTGCCTACCGTACATTTACTTTCCAGGGTTTGGAATCGCAGCATTGAAATTAGTCCATGTTGCTTTTTGGCGTCCACAGCCTTATGAATGATGGACTGCTAGAAACCACCCTGATGGCAAAAGGCGAACAGGAGCCCACGCACAGGTTCACTCTGTGTGATTAATGAGCAGGATCGAGGCAAGTAATCCGAGAGCCTCCTCCTGTTCTCTCTCTCCCTCAGGACCTGCGTGATGCATATGCTACGGTCTCGAGATACATAAAAAAAATAAATAAATAAAAGAGGTAGAGATGGAAAATACACCTTGTTGCCCTAGTAGGAATTTATAATAAATTTGTCTTGTAAATATTTTTTATTCAAACTTAGTTACTGTTTTTTGCACTGGTAAATAATATACGAGCTTGTTTAAGGGACTTGACTTAAATTCCATTTCAATATTTTTCTTAAAATGCTGTCAAAAATCTTTCTCTTTTCTATGTCTTTAGCTAACGCTTCTTTTCCTGTACAGCCTGATTCTCATCAGTGCTAATGGCAAAAAGAAGGAACTTGTTTATAAATCAGAAATTTTCTCTAACACTGTCAACCATTTTCAAGCAGTTTTAGTGTCTTATTGCTTATTACTGCAGCAGTCAGTCCTTCTTTATAGCTCAGGGGGAATTATGAAGTCTCCCTCAGTCACTTGAATATTAAGGGTCCTATGAATCAGAATAGAAGTGAGACATAAAAATAGATATAAAATTGGATTGTGTCTTCGGTCATTTTGACAGCTTGACCAATAAAATAAGCAAGTATTACAGTACTGGGGTTCACAGAGGATGGTGCAGAGTTGATCTTTCAGTGACTCTGTGCAGCCGATAATGTTTGCCAGCAACCGTTTGGCTAATATTTTTTCTCTTTCCTGTGTTCTCAAAGCTCTCATGGCATCTTCCTTAGGCCTGTCAGAGATTTCAAGACCTTCATTATTTCTCTCTATTTTGGTCATTGTTTCTATATGGCTGAGAAATACTGTCAGCACAGACATCATTAGTTATCTCGTTATTCTGGTGTTGAAAAAGTTGCAACACAATTACTTTTATAGCCTTTAGCCATCTCCAAAGCTGCTCACGATATTTGAATACCAGACTAGCCGTTTGAGGCGCCAGTATGCAAATAGTGTAATCAGGTATTTGTTATGCCCTGCATGCAAAAGTGAAGTCGGTGAAATCTTTATGAAAATCTCAACATGATTATGAGTCAAACATATTTCCAAATTAACACCAGAAATCTTAAAATAACACACAAACTTCTGCAGTGACTATCTTGATCTCTGATTTTAAACCCTGCTGAAAACCTGGGGTTCGTACTGAAGAAGAAACTAGAAGATTATAAAGGATCTTCAAATGTTTTGATCCCTCTAAGTGTCTCCAAACTTATTAGACTTTAGAAGACACTCCATGCTGGTATTCTCTCCAAGGCAGATATCATAAAATATTAATTATTCAATGTTCTTATGTTGAAGCTTAAAATATCCCTTGTGGTGCTCATTTTATCTCTTATTTCTTTTGCTCATTTTTATGAAGGTGCTAATAATTCTGGAGGGCAATTGCGGCAGAAGAGAGTTGGCGGAAGAACTGAAGAGACAGCAACTAAAGACAATTGGAGTAAGTGCTAGAAGATGGGCATGCTTCTGATATTGGTCATAAAGCAGCCAATTAAACTGCACATGATGTTAATAATGCTTGATTAAACATAATGAGAAGAATAGATTATACATGATAACTGTAATTTGCACTCAATATATACGGATAGATAAATATATACGTAGGAGCACACAAACGGAGGGAGGTGTGGTTATTTTCACGATCGTATTCAAGTGCTCTCAGAGAAGCAGTCTTCATGTGTTTGTTGAAGATGTTGATCATCGTTTGTTACCCTAAGGTTGCTTTTATTAGTAGTGCTGATGAAGACTAGTTTAAAAGTATGTGTTTTCTTTTTTTTGTTTTTTTTTAATGAACAGGGCTTTAAATAAATAAATAAATAAATAAAGATAAAAAACGAACATTTGAAAAAAGCTTAACGTCGCAAATACGTCTCTGCCAGAGGGTTTATTGCTGCCTTCACACTGCTTGCACTGACTTTTTGCTGTGTTTAACTTGCACTTCACATTCTAGCCAGCAATGTCACATACTGCTTGACTGTATGATATCTCTTTTTCTGGAGCCTTTCAAAATGGCAGCTAATGTTTCAGTTCACCCTGACCCATTGAAAACCTCAACAGTCAACACTCAGACAATCCGGAGCCAATGACTGATTAATAGAAATGACCAGTGCATAAAAATACGTAGTTATGGATACACTAGTACCGGCTTGGCATGCGTTATCAGAAGCAGATTGAATTTGATCTATTTTCTGATTTGATCCACTGACACATTTTATATCATGAAAGATGATGATGTCCGATGCAGCACAGATCATTCACGTGAACCTAGAATATGTTTTTTGAATATGTCATATTTATCACATGAACCTAGACAATGTTTAACTTAGAAAATAATCTTGCAGAGAATAAGCTGAGAGCTAGAAAATCATATCATATAACAAGTGGAAAAACTGAATCTAGTGCATGCTTTTAGCAAATAATAATTATAGACATTATCAGCAACATTATTCATTACAGAATCGTGTAGCCATATACTTTAAAGGGGGGGGAGAAAGAACTGCTGAATTCATTTTTCTTCATTTTGGCTAAATGTAAGGTTAGGCTGAAATGTGTGCAGAGACCAGGGCATTCTCCTGAAGGATGGACATGTAGAACTGAGTGTGAATGGATGACCATTACTTCAAAATGGTATACAAAAAGAAGACAATCAATCAACACCTAACCTGGAGGTACATCAGTGGTTATCTGACTTACCATGACTTGAACCTTTCAAGTGCAGTTTTTATGAAGCTAGTGTATAAAGGGGATGAGGATAATCTCATGGTTTAACTGTATTAAAACTGTATCAAATAAATTCAGCAGTATAAAAACAAGAACAGGCCACTTTTGCTAAAGTGACCACTTCTAACTACATATAATTCATAAATCACATTTGGTTCCAAAATAGTATAAAGAGCAGTTTTTGCTGCGTTTAGTTCCTGCTTGATTACATTTTCTGCACCACTGCTGTCCCACCTTAAGGCATATCTTTAATCACATTTGCAGCTGTAACATTGTTAAGGTTTTTTTTTTTGTCGGTTGGTGCTCTGCGGGGGTTAAATTATGCTGCACTGGATTCTGACAAGCATTTGAAAGTGAGCAGAGAATATAACAAGCAAAAGGCAATCAAGCACCCACCAGGTGGGCTAAATCTTCACTTTATATCTATTAAACCTGACATCTCTTTGGGTTTTTATAGCTTTTGCTAAAACTCAAGATTTCTGTCCTAAATTTCTTCTCCTTATCCTTTAACGCACACCTCCATTTTCTCTAACTTTCACGTTTTTGTTTTTCTTTCCATAATTGCTTTGGAACAGTGATGGCAGAAAGAAAAGTTGGACCAGTCTTTCTGCTGCTCTCCCTCTCCACTTCCTTTTGATGTTTATACTTATAAAAAGACAGTATGTGTAAAGGTTTATCAAAGGCTTTTGCTTCTTTTTCTCCTCCCTCATATGAATGGCACTATAAAAATAGCCTTCCAAGGTCACTGTGCTCAGGAGGGCTTTAAGGGAATTTCTCTGTATCTCAGGAAAAATCTAGAAATCAACATGTCTCTTATCCCTCCTCTTTCTCTGATGCTTCATATCAGTTTCTGAACATAAACCATTTACCACCACCAGAACCAGCCAGCTAACAGATGGCGTAATCCTTTTAGATCCACCACGATGATTGCTGACTATGAGAAATGTTAGTTATGGAAAGCATAACATCTTTGGCTGGACAGTGAAAACCAGTGAAAGCAGATTGAATGAAGAGAGATGAGAAAAGCGAGATGTCGGCCTACACAGCTGGACAGCTTTACATTTCTTTCTTCTTAAGAGCACAAAATATATAATGGGATTAGCTTATGGAAAGCTCTGGGTCTTTGAGGGGTTGTTTGAGTGTCTTTATCAGTGCATGAAATGTTTTTGACCACCTTCTTCTAGATGATCATTTTAGTTAAGATGTCCGAAACCCTGCCTCATAAAATATTCTGATTGTCTGAAGTGATAAAGAAAATATGGGAAGCCTGGCTAAAAACAAGGCCTGGGAAAATTGTTGGTTGTGGGAAGCAGTGCCAGTCAGGAGTTTGTAAAACATGCTGATAGAATTAAGAGAGGCATACAAAAGCTATGCAAAGGAATTTAGCAGGATAAACCTTGGATTAACACTGTAAAATTACACCTTTTTTCCTTTTACTCACTCATGTTCTACAAATGGGGCAAAATCTTTCACCAACTCTCCCAACAGTGGCACATTGACCTACTTTTAACTATTGCGAATCAGCAAAGCTAGCACTTTCTATAATAAGTCTCTTTACATGGTGTAGCTTGCTAGTCCTTCTGTTTGGTAGTGGCTCGGGAAAGTGCTGCTTTGAGTCTCTGTACTCCTAATGTGTTGGTTACAGACGGCTTTCATATTTTTCTGGATTAGAATGAAGCGGAAGCGTTGTGTGGCAGAATGCTGTAGCTTGAACAGAGCAGAGTTTGAGATCTGCCTTGTTTGCCTGGGTTTTCATTCCGGTGAAAGTTTTCCTGCTTTTGACACTAGGGATCCAAACATGTGGGACTGATAGCGTCATTGTTATTAAACTTGCAATGTTCCTGAACAGTTGAGATTCTCTAATTGGCTTCCGTCTTGTTAATATTCTCCTCTGCTGGGGTGGTCAAGATTTGACTTGGAGTGGTGGTAATGGTTTCAGTAAGACTGTGGGCAGCTGCTCTGCTGTGGTAAGGAGACAGCAGATGGGCCTAATGGTATTCCCCATCTGACTACCCATTTAAAATGGACAACGAAGCAAAAAAACCTCCAACCTCTGGCTGCCGCAGGGCAGTTTTTGCAACAGATGAAGCCAGTGTCTAGAGTGACGGAGCAAGAAAAACACTCGTGCACTCCTACACACACTATTCTTACCCTTTCACTTTTAGTTTCTGTCTTTCGGAAAACAAAATGTATAAATGCAGTGCATGTAATGATGGAGAAAAAAACTTATTCTCCTGCATGATTCACACTCTAAAGCAAATTAATAGGAAACATTTTTGTAGTTATCTGCAGTAAGAAATGGTTACTGTGGCAACAAGTAAAAAGTCCCTATCTTTAATTGACACTGTGGCTTGTTTAGTTTTTTCAGGTGTATTGCTTGTAATATCTCCCACGAGCATGACTCATTCATCTTTAGCTTGCTGTTAGAAATTTTCAGCCCTCTCTTAACCTCTTGCACTGTACTTAACTCTAGTTTTGGGTTAGCATTGAATGGTCTCTTGAACTATAACCCTGTTTAGAATTAATATTTGATCATATCCCATTATAAGTGATGGATAACCCATGTGTGCCCCAATATGTCTCCACTGATGACTTGTGATTGCATTTTGCCACTTAGGGTTTCCAATTCAGCCATTACTTTAAAACTAAACCCAAATTAAAAACGAAAAAATCTGACTGTTTATATTTAGCCATTGAACTATTTTTCCTAATTAAATTATCAGCACTTGGATCAGTTGATAAAATCTTTACTCATATCCTCATTCTGCTTTTTGTGCAGGATTTGTTATCTTAATGACTTTTTGTGCTTTCAGCAGTCACTAATTTAAAAGAGATTTATTTGCATGCTTTCTGTTTTCCATTTGTGTGCTTGATGACTTTTATATGGCCATTCTAACATATTATATAAATGTTAATGGTTTCTTTTAGCAGTGAAATCCTGTATGCCTCCAAGCTCAGAATTTGCCTTTCTCACAGTCTAAATACTGTTTTAAAGCATCAAGACTATCATTGCATAATGAATTGTAACAATTAGTAATATCATTCATTGCTTCTTAGTGAAGCTTCATTATGTAGTAAAATGGAATAAATAAACAATATCTTGAGAATGAGCAGGTCAATGATCTTCAACTAGCCTGCATTCAGGCAGTAGTATTTGAGTGTTGAGAACTGTAATAAATATAAATTATATGAGAGTAAGCTGTGTGGCCTGTATGTACAGCTGAATATAAGGTTTAACCAATATAACGTAGCCACTTTAAAATTCAAAATCCACTAATAAGACAATTAAGCTGTGCATGCATTACAGTGTGTATCAACAGCGACAGTGGACATTTAAAAAGTACCTTGTTTATCTGTGAAAACAACAAACTGGTCAACACTTGATACTAACAAGTCTTTTGATGTTAGGGAAGTATCAGGACGTATTACCAGTCACACTGCAAATGCAATGTGGCCGCTTGCATCCTAAATTAAGTGTGAGTGGTTGGATCACAAAAGTGTTTGACCTTGTTCAGACCTGCATTTAGCGATGTTCACTTGTGATCTGATCACCCGAGACGGATGTTAGTACGAAGTGCGTACAAGCCTTATGTGAAGTCTTGCAGCCTTTAAGAATCCCTGTGCTTTTGAAAGGTAGGTGAAAGCTCAGAGTCATCGACCCTCCACCTACCCCCTTAAAAATGACAGCATGTCAAGACATGTTCACACAATCCTCAACACTCCTTAAGGAGTCAAGACCCATTAGTGAGCTACTGCTGCTGCTCAGCTGCTCCTAAAGCCACGTTAACCCCCATTCAGGTCATTACATTCTCACTGTTCGTATCCAAGTCACTTTCTCCACAGTTTTCGAGTGCTTCTTTTCTCTCCACAGCAGGGGTGTTGCACAATAGCCCTGGGGGCCATCGCACTGCGCAGTGTGATGTTTTCCCTGCTCTAACACATCTGAATGAACTCATGAAGACCATGTGAATTAACTGAGTTCAGGCAGATGTGTTAAAGTACTGTTTCTGGCCCACTGTAATTAAGCACCTATAATACTTTACCTGGGCTGCAATACCATTAAGCAAAGGTGCTTGAGCAGTAGTGTGCTCATACAGAATATTGGCCGTAAGTATATCCTGAAATCCTGTATATATTCTCCATGGTGCAACAGTGATATTTCTTTTATACAACAGCTCTAAAAACAAGAAATGTGCTTTTTTCCTGCTAATAAAAATAAATCCTGAAGAAGCCACACACACTGCATGTTGTTAGCGTGCTAGCTCTTTATTTTTAACCAAGACATTTTTTTACTTGTATTAAACCCTCTCTGTTGTTTGGATTTAAGCTTAAACACAATATATCAAACACACCATGATTGTTATCTTGGATTTGTTCAGATGTAGTCAGGAGAAATACAGTCCACTATGAATTACCTGTGTGTGTAAGAATGGAAGCGTAACACCAGCCACACTTCATGCTGAACTCACTGAATAAGAACTTGTTTACTTGGTGCTGGTTTAAAAGGACATGGAAGAGAATAAAACTTTGGTTTGACCAAGCAGTTGCATTATTGAATCATAAGCAGTTTAGTTCCACACCAGTTTTACTTTACACTTAAATCTCTCACTGTTCTGTATGCAGGTTATGAGATTAAGGCCTATAACCACTGCAGAGAATTTGATGGCTACAATCAGTAGAGACCACTGAAATCCATAATTTTCTCTAAACCAGCCTTGTTTTTTCAGTAGCTGCAATTATTCACATGGGACATTACTATTGATTTCTTTTTAAAAGCAATTGTTACATGTGCTTTCTCTTTGATACATAATACTGTGGTGTTCTGGATTTGTGTTAGAGCAGCTATGTGTGTGTATATACTTCTTTTACTGTGTGATATTTGTTATAATAATCTTCCATCGTACATTAACAACATTTAGGGAGATATTTTCTGTATAGACGGCTGAAAGATCAAAAGTAAAAACATATATTGTCTTTTCGGTACGAGCCATCAGAACAGTGTGCCACATTTATATTTACGATATAAAGGCGATATACAAAAAGCTCTTTGAAGTCTCTTTCAATGAGTATATTACAGAGTAAGTATTCCACGAGTCTAAAACTCTGTTGGGAAGAAATATAGCACTATATATATGCACAAACCGTGCATTCAGAAAGTATTCAGACCACCTTCACTTTTTTCAGTTTTGGTATTTTGCAGCCTGATACAACAATCGTTCAAATATAACTTTTTCTCATTAATCTACGCTCATTACCCCATAGTAACAAAGTGAAAACAGAATTCTAGAAATATGTGTAAATCATTACATTTTCTTGTAAAAGATAAATTAATGTTTTGATTGGTGGTGGTGGTGGACAGCGCTATCTGTAATTATTACATCTTCCCTGTGTGATCTGGTGACTGCAATGGAAATATTTTCATATTCATTAAACTGCTGTGTAACCCACAAACATGCATTGTGGGTGGGGAAGGATCATCCTGGAACAGACCACTCTTCTCAGAATACAGTTGTTTCATCATAGGATAAAGGTAATCAGTCATAAGAACTTGTTATTGACTAGAAAAGTTTTTAATGCAGTTTTTTTTTTTTTTAATATATAAACCTGTGAAGCAGGAGACAATGACGCATTAGTTTTCG
Organism: Tachysurus vachellii; assembly: GCF_030014155.1. Taxonomy (NCBI): domain Eukaryota; kingdom Metazoa; phylum Chordata; class Actinopteri; order Siluriformes; family Bagridae; genus Tachysurus; species Tachysurus vachellii. The sequence goes on from NC_083474.1 coordinate 14,564,665, forward strand.
AACTACCATGAAAAAGAATGATTCTTCTCATTTTTTTCTGGCCTTAATGGTTCACCTGCCCGTATCTACAGTGATGTGATATTCTAGTCTATTGTAACTAGCAGTATTATGTGGTTTGGAATTTAGCAACCATTTTCACATCACTACAAATCTGTTAAAATTGTTTAAATCTTATAGCTAATATGTATTTCTTAGTTTTTTCCTTAATAAAAATGAATATCAAATAAGCACAATCAGACAGACAATAAGCAGGTGAGACAAAGCGGATGTGTGTGTGATTTGCTTGTCTTGTCTGGTTTACTCTGTGATACATTGATTCCCTTGATATTCTATGAGGAGCAAAAACAAAGACCAACTGATACGGAATAATAAATTAAACTCTCTTGGCTCTCTAAGATCCGTAATAATGGAAAGGTGACAGACCATGATTTTTATGTCTCATATCTTTTATTTTTGTGAGAAGACTTACCTTCTGAATGAAAATGCTTCTTACCAGTGTATTTATGTCCATGTTCAGCCATTTCTGGAAATTTTGGGTAGGCTTATGCCCTCTTTTGCCTCAGTTACTGTTCTTGGCTAATAGAAGTTGAACCTAATGTGGTCTTCTGCCTCAAGGTTTGGCATATTGTCCATTCTAAGCTTTTCTGCTCACCACGGTTACAAAGAGTGGTTGAGTCACTGTAGATTGCCTGAGGGAGTCAGGAACCAGTCTGACCATTCCCTGACCTTTCGCAACAGCATTCTGTTTCCACCCACAGTACATCCCTGAAGGTTTTTTTGTTTTTCTTACAATTCCGTGTAAATTCTTGAGACTGTTGTGTGCAAAAATCCCAGGAGATCAGCAGTTTTTTAAATACTCATGCCAGCCTATCTGTTAAGATGCTATAATCAAAGTCACTGAGATCACATTTTTTCCCCTAGTCTGATGTTTGATGTGAACATTAGCTGAAGCTCTGGATTGATCTGATTGATTTTATGCACTGTGCTCCTGCCACATGATTGGCTGTTTGGATAAATATTTGCATAAACGTTCCTGTTAAAGTGCCCAGCATTTGCATATATGTTGGTTTCATCTCTGTTGACTGTGACTTGTGTCTGTGTGAATGTAAGGTGTTTGTGTATGTTTGCTGTCACTACTTGACCATATGTTTTCTCACAAGTGTCGGTGTGTGGAGGCCATCTGTCGTAGAGTGCTGTGTGCCTTTGGGCATGCGTTTGTATTACATAGAATACTTGGCTTTTTATATTTGTCTGAGTTCTGATTAACAGTGACAAAATTTTAGGATCATATTTTAGACCCAGGTGATGGAAGTCATATAGTAACCAGTGACCCTTGTGTACTACTCGTACTTGACAACCCATGGTGTAAATGTAGATAATTAACACCTGCAATATCTATCCAATTAACAGGCCAATTAGAATTAATCTCTGCCACAAGCATGAGAAATGGCAGCTGGGAATTCAGAGCTTGTTTCTGAAGGAGGAAGCAGCACTGCTTTCATAATTGTAGCTTTTTGTTCTCATTTTTGATGTGTACAAGTGTGTGTGAGTGTGTGTGAGAGATGGATAGAGGGAGAGAGCGAGAGAGACTACTTTATGTGAATTTGTGTACTTGCACCTGCATTGTTGAAAATGACTTGTTGAGACGGGGTGTTTGTGTGTGGAAAAGGGAGTGTGTTTGTTATTTGAGCTGCTGTCTACTTGCAAAGTGTTTCTCCTTGGTATGATAAGGAATCGTACACTGTTTGTTTACAGTTTGGTAAAGAAGAAACCCCTTGGACAGAAGAACCAAAAAAGAAAACCCAAACAGAAAATTCTCAAGATTCTTCTATTCCCGTAACGTATTGAACGCTAGCTAATAAGAACTTTAAGCAAGGATGCGTGTAGAGGCAGCAATGGTGATGAAAACAAAATCTCTTTAATAATGATTGCAGCCATGGAAACCAAGGTCACTAAGAAACTACTATGACAGACGTGTGTAGAAAATATTGCTTGAAAAGTTAAGAGAATAATTGTTTTAACTAATCCCAGATATACTGTTTGGTCTTATACCACATGAATCAAATTGCTCTGAATTAATTGAAGAAATCATAACAAAGTTTTACATGCATTCATGAGTGCAGCTCAGTTTTTCTTACAGCCTCCGGAGCTGTCCTTGAACCGTTGGTAAATTGAACCGTATGATGGAGATGCATTGAGTAGTCTGTGACTTCAAGAGTATATAGTATGAAAAAAGGGAGAAGGTTGTAGTAAGTGTGAGGTCGCTATAAAGTGCTGGAGTTTGCCACTGATAGCTGAAAGAAGGGGTCTCAATTGCTCTTCGTTACAAGGCGCTATGCACTGGTGTGACGGATTAATAGCTGTCATCACACTTCTCTCCCAGTGGAGTTATATTTAGTGTCCTTATCACAAAAGTCCCACAGTGGTGTAAAGGAGTAAAACCAGGTAGTACTGCCTGCTCTGCCATTTGGACTCTCTCTCTTTCTGAAGTTGAGCAGGACTTATCCTAGGTAGTATCCTAGGGTAGTAAAAAAATATATTGTCTTGAGAATTTGATATTCAAGTCTAATAAAATTTTCTGTAGAGCTGTCAAAAGAGTAACATTAACACAAAAATAAAGATAAAGAATACGACAACCGCAAAAACAGTAAAAGTACCAAGTAACACACCATTAAGACCTTAACTTCTCATTAAACAGGGAAAATGTGGCATGCCAGAGGGGAGTTAGAAGGATAAAAGGGGTATGACTCTGCTTTCTATGGTTTCCTCTTTTTTTTTTCTTTGTCAGTGTCATTATCTGTCTTTCTTCCCTTTTCGTTCTCTGCTTGTCAGAGCAGGCCAGGCTCTCTTGTAACTCTCTGCCTCTCCCAGGCCTTGGGCTGAATTGATTTTCAAAACCAACTTTTTGTTTGCCTCTTTCATCAAGAACATAACATTGGTATGGCAAAATGGTATTGGTGTGTGTCCCCGCGTGTGTGTGTCCCCGCGTGTGTGTGTCCCCGCGTGTGTGTGTCCCCGCGTGTGTGTGTCCCCGCGTGTGTGTGTCCCCGCGTGTGTGTGTCCCCGCGTGTGTGTGTCCCCGCGTGTGTGTGTCCCCGCGTGTGTGTCCCCGCGTGTGTGTCCCCGCGTGTGTGTGTCCCCACGTGTGTGCGTCCACAATATGGATTTAGGAAAGAAGCCAGATTGGGCTGAGCCAAGTAGCTCAAATCTACTGATAAAACACCAGCCGCTCTAGCCACTGCAGCTTTTCAGCACGAGGAAATGAACTTGTGCTGCTTCCTGCACTCCGAACTGCCCATTCAACTGAACATTTCTGTCATTACATGATCAGCAGGAGGGCACTGATATTTGCTGAGGTTTGAAAAAAGGCATAGCCTCTCTTGTTGGTGAAGGGATTGGCAGAGAATTCAGGCTGAATTAAAATCTCTGTGCTCATGAGTGCTCGTTTCTCTGTTGAACTTCATCAGATTATCTTTTACATGGCCTGATATAGAAAAACACAAACATTTCTGAATCCAGACATGGAGATAATCCAAGCAACAACTGTCCCCAGTCTAGCTAGCCATCTGACACAGAGCTGTCAGATGTCAACTCATTTGACTGATGCATGTGATGTGGATTATGTCTGTATGTGCTTTAAGGTATCCGTTAGAAGTGAATGTAAATATGAGTGCATAATGCATAAATGCCAGTATGAATAAGTGCACTGTTTGATACCTTTGAAAGCTTTAAAGTCACCCTGCAGTTTAAGACCATTTTCTATAATGAATAATACATTTCAACATTGCTGGTCTGTGTGTGTGTGTAGGGAAGGCATCATTAGAAAAAGAGAAATGTGCAGCTTTTCTATAAATCCAGATTGTATGCATTTCGCTCATAAACCCAGTGTATCATTTGCATTTTAGTCATGTACTTCAATAGCGCTTCATTAGTACTTGTCATGTTCAACTTAAAATATTAGTATAAAATAAAAAGGAAATTTTTACAGTGTATCTTAAAAGAATGCAGGAAACCAGTAATTGCTGCTTGTAATAGTAGTTTTGGGGGGGGCTACAATCTGATATCTACCAGCAACTCAACAAAGAAACCGTTAAGGTTGAGAAATTCATTATTTCATGCGGTCTCTTCAGGCATAGTAGGATTGATTTGAAGCAAAATATTGCACACACTGGCTTAATGTCATGTTTCCTCCAAATACCAAGCATGATAAACCCATAACCCTTAGCTCAAACCAAAAAACACATGCTTACATCTGTCCTTTTGTGTGATGTGTAATAGGATTGGACACTGTGCTTAGTCTGTCTAGTTTTAGTTTTGTCTTCCAAAGACATTTTTGGGTGAAAAGGATGTTGGAATAAATACTCTATTTCATTCTCATTCATTACACTCATTAGTCAGTACCGTAGTGTATCAGCTATTTTACTCTGTAATCACCTATCACAACTGTCACTGATGACATGCATGAATGTACAGTCTGGACTTAAGACATCAGCCCCAGCCTTGTGAATTCACAAAAATCCAAAGAAAATCTGCTTTTCCTGTTAAATATTTGTTAACTGTAAGTAATCTGATGTCTTTTTTTATAAATGCTAGCCTGTTTCCATCTGCCTCCCCTGTGCACTGCATTGACTTTTTTCATGTTTTGTCTAGCCTGTACACTCAAAGTAACCATGTAATCACAAAGATGTTGTTTTCTAAAGTTTAAGGACACTTTGTTGGCTGTAACCTTGTAGTTTTGTTTGGTTGTATGGTTTGTCTTATGGAGTAATAGTACCAGTGCTTAATGAATTGCTGCATTCATGAATAAAGGGTCGTTTTGTTGTAAGCCACAGTAACAATAAGGTTCTGGTCTCCTTGAACTGCATATAAATAACACTGTGTCTCTCTTCACTAACACTCTCTACAGCTGCACTGAATATTTCATGCCATCTTTCCAATCCATTCCTCTCTCTTATTTCCTTCCCTTCCCCCATTCTTGTCTGTCCGTCTTTCTCGCTAAGCTGAGACCTCTTCTCGTGCAGGAAGTGTTGTCCGTGCAAGGGCTCCGTTCCTTCACTGCCCCTGGCAACACTCTAATGGAGTCCAGGTCTCTTGAGAGTGAACACGCGAGAGAGTGAGAAAGGAAGAGTGAGAAAGAAATGGAATAAGAGAATATCCTCCTTTACCACCACATTAGTACTGATTCACTGAGAGGAATGGGCTGGAGAGAAACATCCATCAAGCTAAAGTGTGTTTGTGTCTCTGTTGCATTAGTTTGTCATCATCACTATCATTTTTGGTTAGATTCTTTTATGAAATATAGCATTGCCAAGAACAGGCCGGAAATGGAAGGAGCCACTGGAGTGTTTGAATGGCATCTCATTTTCTGCACTGTATATATTCCAGAAGATAACACATAGCAGGTGCTGGCATTATTTCACCACAAACTGATGACTCGTGCAATAGCATCATCGTTTTATTACAGTGATATGTTAGTGGGAATAATGGTCCAAGCAGCACATTATTACTATATGTTAATATCCTCTTATTCACACTGACATCCTCAGTACCTTTACAATACACTTCATTGATTTTACTGATGCTCCACAACTTGTTGAGGTGAACTAAGAATAAACTAACATCCTATTATCTGTGATTATGTTGGCAAGCATTTGTTTGTAAAGACCTTTAACCAGAAATTAATGGTAGTTTTAAGCCTTATTGCTACTTTTATAGTATCTATATTGGTATAATTATAGACTTTGAAGCAGTTCTTGTGTTCAGAAATGATTGTGAAGTTGTCCACCAAAAGATGCCTTTGTCTTTGTCATTTAATTTTTTAACTGGCATCCGTTCAGCTTATATTGGCTCATACACTTTGTGATTTGAAAAGCAATGTGAAGCATAAGTGCTTGGCTTGCAGGGCAAAAGGCAATAAATTTGTGCTATGGATTTGTGCAGATTACGGAGACCCTGATGGTGGCTACAGCTGTCCAATTTAACAGCAAAGGAGATGCTTAAATTTAAGCATTGTGGAATTTGGAATTGCTAAACATATTAAGGAATAAACTGTGTGTTCATTCTTATTGTCCATCCTGTGAATTGCTCTGTTTCTTTTTCCCTTAACTCATCTCATAGCTCTTTCTCCCTGTCCTTTACTAATTTAGTCATTCATACTATTTGAATGCACCATTTACCCTTGCGGTGCATTAACCCATCTGTATCATGTCACTAATAGCATGAAGTTCAAGCTGTAACACAAGGTACTCATCTCAAGCTGTCAGGATTTGAGTCCAGCTCTGTGAGTGGTGTCCAGCTCAGTCAGCGGACAGCATGACCCTGATGACTTGGAGTGAAGCGTGTGCAAATTCCAGTCTCTGTTCCACTTGCCTCGGCCATTTTAACAGCTCTCATGCACATGTGCAGGCCAGGCTGAGGAGTGTGGAATGTGACCTGTGTTTAAGAGCAGCCAAAGGCTCCAAAGGCCATCCGGAGTTGTCTCTATGATCACGTCTTTACTGTGTTTTAAACTGCAGTGGTTCCTTTTGATGAACCTGATGGAATACACTGATCCTGCATTAATGTTTCCGCTGCGAATTTTTAGCACCTATTAATCCTGATGCCCACTGCTAGGCACAAACTTGTGAGACACTTATTGCTCTTCATTATGGTTTCCAGCCTGCTTGTGGCCACACGAGTCTTATTTGTCCAGTGGCTCTTTCTCAGGGGACATGATTCAGCGGGAAAAGTGACACATGCCAGTGCTTTTCACTCTGCTGCTCTGCAGGTGAGCTGCAGGTGTTTGCTAGCCCAAAGCTACTCTCATACATAAGCAGACGTGTCTGAGGTGGTTGGACACTCAGAAGCCCCCAGGCCAGCCAGTAAGTCTATCTTTGGCGGGCCGGATACAGTTCGGCTATATCCAAATATGGTTATGAATGCAAAAAGATTTTGTCTCTGATTGGTGAATAGTGCATTCCTGATTGACAGGTTTAGTGTTCTGACTCCACAGGCTTATACTTCAGCACACTTCTGCTGTGCTGAGGAAAACATATTTGCTGCAGGTTTCAGAGAATGAAAAAGATGAGCTTTTTATCAAAGCCAATTTTACGGTCTCTGAGTTTGCTATTAAGAGCCAGCATTCATATATTAATTCTGTATTGATTCAAATAATTCTGGCAATTTGAACTAAGATAACAGCAAACAAAGTAGATGTCTCTTTGCGGTAGCAAGAACTGCTGTCAGAGGGCTAAATGAAAAAGTGATTTAGTGCAGCAGAGAAGTTTAGTGCCCCAGTAATCAGCAATTTATCAAAACAGCAAGTATGAATTTAACAGAACTACAGAATATGCAAATCTTCTAATAACAGATAATTCATATTAATAAATAAGCATTACTGGTTATTCGTTAGATATTTCTTATTGTTTCTTAAGATTTTAGTGTGGCAACAAAACAGAATAAAGGAGCTAAGACATTTTGTTTGGTACTCATTTTTATAAATTTCCTGATTATTCTTTTGTATGCCAAATATGAATGTTGCGGAAAACCGTGCAAACACTCTACTGGGAGTGATCAAGCAGATGTGACTGTGCTTGCTTACACTGAACTAGCATTTGCAAATCTCACTTGTGGATGGCACATAATTAAGACGGGTTTCCTAAACTAGACAAATGACTTACTGGATTGATTGTGAACCTATAAGCGTTGCATAGATTGTTTGCTTTGGCTGCCCTAATTGACTGCTCTCATATTTAGGCTGGGCCAAGAGCGTGTGTGTTTGTGTGTGCCTGTGTGTGCATGTGTGTTTGAAAACAGGAATTTATATTATTCTTTTTGATTATTTCTTTGAAATAGATCTGTTGCTGAGCAACTTTGCCACCTTTTTCCTGACAGGGAATAGGGTGTTTCTATGCCTTCAGTCTGTCTAGATGGTGTAATCAAATCCTTATAGCCTAGTAATTTGATAAACACTTCTCATATGTATGGTATTACTGCTTGATGATGGTTACAGTGATAATCAGGAATATTTATTACAGTTCTTCTGCCAAATTTTGAACAAAGTTGAATCCTAATAAGAGTGATTCTTAGTCTTATTTATCATGTTACATTTTTAAAATAAACACAGCAGGAAATTGTTGTAGTTGTAGATCTTGCCTACTTGCCTAGTGATCTTTTTTCATAACTGTAAAATTGGCAGAAAATAAATGTCCTACTGTGATTTGTTAGACAGTTTAAAACACAGGAATCAGGAGGCGGTGATTTAACATGTCAGAATCAATAAACACTGATATTTAGTTAACCAATTAGATGACTTTAGCTTCTCACACCAGCGATGCAGTAGGCTATGGTCAATTAATTAAGGAAGACAAAATTTGTGATCACAATTAAAATGATTTATGAAATGCAGTCTCAGTGTGGAACAGAAGTGGGTCATGTTGTGTAGCGGGAGAAGAAAATGGGCACTGATATGATTCGTAGTCTCAGTGGCAGGAGGTTATTGAGCTGAACAGATTTACTTTTTTTTTGCTGTGTTCCTTTTCTGTTACCAGAGCACAAATAAATTGGGAATCAGGGATAAAATCCTACATGTAGCAATTAAAGGATTATAATAGTACAGGCAATTATTATAACAAGGCTAACAATAACCATTTCATTATTTTGAGTAGTGTGCATTTTGTTTCTCACCAGACAACGTGGTGGTGAATGTCAGCAGTCACTTTCATACATGGTTTTTTTCCCACCTGCATTCTTAAGATAACACTGGGTTGACCCGCCCCTGATACTGCACCACATGGAAGCTTCTCTCCTTTATTCTCCAGGGAGTGGGTGGAGGCAGTAGAACTGCAGATACAGGCCTTTCAGTTGTACGTCTGCAGGTGAGGCCACTAAAGCTCACTTTGTGTTTGCTCAGTGTTCATTGATTGCTGGGTAATCACACAGCAACATAAGACTTCTGAAAAGCTTTGTTGGGAGTCCAGTGTATGAATAAACCATGAATCCCTTCGCCTTATCACAAATCTTGAATTGACCTGCAGATTGCCAGTAATGAACCATGTGTTGTTACGGGGCTTGTCAATATTTTACAGAATAGTGTTTTGGTTCATGTTTTTTCTATTAATGATAAAACCATGAATGGCTGCATTTGATATAGATTTTCCTTTGTGTTGCTCTGGCTATAAATAGAAAAGAATTTGCTGCATGCTAAATTTGTTATGGTGTCAAAAAATCACTTCAGGTTTTCAGAAGGATTTCAAAATTTCAATCCCAGTAAAGTTTTGCTATTTATTTATTTTTTTTTCTTTTTTAGAATTGGATTTTAGAGAATATTTTCACTGCCAACCTACTTTATATTGTGATGAGTGCTTATTGAGTTCTGCTTTGTGTATTTGAAAGTTCTGAACCATCATAAACTATTGGAAAGCAGTATTCATGATCCACAGCGCTTTCGTTGAAATATTCACTAAACAAATGAACAGGGCATAGAATCTTGATTCTGTCTGACTGTTCAGTGATTATACCCCTTGTCTGTGTTGTTCAGCTTTTTGTTGAGTTTGGCAGGCTATTGTGACTTCAGCCAGAGTATGAAGGCCTATTCATGCTGAACATAAATGTTGGCACCAAAAAAGAAAACCTTTTGAGATTTAAAGAGAAATTAGTTATCTATATGAGCACCTACACATTAGAAATGCTCTTCCCCAACAATGGGGTTTTACATTTTTTATAAATCTCTTGCGATATAGTCCTGTGTATCATGTCATTGACTCATCTGATAACCGTGAGCCGTCAGTAAATCTCTGCTTTACAAAGAAATATATACTGTATGTGGGGACGACACAAACTCGACGAAAAGTAGTGCTGAGCTATACCAAAACTGGCAAAGATTGTTTTAGTGGAAATTCCAGTGAGGTATTATGGCTCCACATAATTTTAAAATAACTCAGTAGACAATAAGAAAGGTTTAGACAAAAGTCTAACCATGCAGCCAATTGGTACTCGGAGTTGGTCAGTTTCTGGTAATTTGTTTGTTGTATATTTAGAGATTGTGCAGCACACTCAGTAGCACTTCGAACTTGCCCACAGTCATTCTGATGTTCACAGCACAATTTATTTTATTCCACTTTTGGTTGGATGAACAGGTACTCCATACTTTCATTAATTTGGTGTTTACTTAGAAATTATCATCCTTATTGCTGCTGTCTGTGGTGAACCTTTGCTATTTATTTTAGATAGCAAAAGTAAACATCAGTATCATTAGGAAGCACTGTGGTTAAAAATGGTTGGGAATATTTTAATGACATTTAATGATAAACTTCTCCCCTATCTATTCATCTCATTTGAAAAAAGAGAGCTCAAGTTAAACTCCATTGTCTAAAAATTATTGTTTATTTTATTGTGGTTTTTTTATTTTTTTTTTTTATTCATTTGAGAGTTCAGATTCTGGAAAGGCTCCAGGTTGCAGTTGCAGTTTTTGAAAAGCCATTTGGCCTTCCTAGTTGCTTAATTAGTCCTAAGTTGCTTAAGAAAGCTTTCATCTTTGTATTGTGTGTATGTACCATGTACTGAGTTGATATCCAAACAAATGTAGCCACACATCAACCATGACTTGCCATGTCTTCTAATTATCTTTTGTACAATTGCATCAATTTGCCATGTAATTATTGGTATCCTTATTTCATTTTTGGGTTTTGTGATTATGGAAAAAACCTGCTGGGTTAATACCTGCATTGTCAAAAAAGAACACAAAGTGATGAAAATTTACTCACACTTGTTGTTTTCTTCTTTCTTCCAGGCATATATTCAAGGATAAACCCAAGAACTTGTTTCTACTACAGAACACTTGTGAAGAAATGGGCTGGAATTGTACTGCCTCCATCACAGCATTCTAAATACACATTGGACCTTCTCCCCTTCCTCCCAATTACCCAACCTCCCACTCACAGGCTTTTTGCCTCGTTGCTCTACAAAGATCCTGCATTTTTGCTCTAAGTGCACAAATGACACTGTATTTAAGATTTGGTCACTAAGAGTATTGAATACACTGTACCACCCCCTAAACAATTAAGAAGTTGAGGACCTTTTTATGTTCTGAATGTGTTTGGATGGATTAACAACCCAGTAGCTTTCAAACTAGAGCTTCTGGGAATGGCAAGATGAGTGGCCTCAAACGATAATTATGGCAAAAAAACAAGATCCCCGGGCACCAACCTACAACCTAGTTGTAGTAGGTTTGTCCGGGACTGAGAAAGAGAAAGGGCAGTGTGGGGTAGGAAAGTCCTGCATTTGTAATCGCTTTGTACGGCCCAGCGCTGATGATTTTTATTTGGACCACACCTCCGTTCTGAGCACTAGTGATTTTGGTGGTCGAGTGGTAAACAATGACCACTTTTTGTTCTGGGGTGAGGCAACACGAACATTGGAGGAGGGACCTGAATGCCGAATACATGTGGTGGAGCAGACCGAGTTCATTGACGACCAGACATTCCAGCCACATCGGAGCACTGCACTGCAGCCTTATATTAAGAGGGCAGCTTCCCCCAAACTGGCCTCTGCTGAAAAGCTCATGTATTTCTGTACTGATCAGCTGGGTCTTGAACAGGACTTTGAGCAAAAACAAATGCCTGAAGGAAAGCTTCTTGTAGATGGGTTTCTTCTTTGTGTTGATGTAAGCAGAGGAATGAACCGTAATTTTGATGACCAGATGAAATTTGTTTCCAACTTGTACAACCAGTTAGCAAAGACTAAGAAACCAGTTGTACTCGTGTTGACCAAGTGTGATGAGGGAGTTGAGCGATATATTAAGGACGCTCACACCTTTGCCCTGGCCAAGAAAAATGTGCAGGTAGTTGAGACTTCAGCACGCTCTAATGTCAATGTTGAACTTGCCTTCCTCACCCTAGTGCAGCTGATAGATAAGGGTCGAGGAAAACCGAAGATCATCCCTTACTTTGAGGCCCTGAAGCAGCAGAGCCAGCAGATAGCATCTGCTAAAGACCGCTATGAGTGGCTTGTCAATTGCATTGTGAAGAACCACAATGAAACATGGCCCAACATCAATCGCAGAATGCAAAGTTCCCCAGAATACAAAGACTATGTCTTCCTTGAGGGTACTTCCAAAGCCAAGAAATTATTTCAACAACATGTGCACAGGCTCAAACAGGAACACATAGAAAAACGACGCAAGGTTTATTTAAGTACACTTCCACAGGCTCTATTTTCTTTGGTACCAGCTTTAGATGAGATTGACCACTTGAGCTGGTCAGGGGTACAGAAGGTTTTAGAGACGAAACGTGGGTTCTCAACCTGGTTCGTTATTTTAGATGACACACCGTGGGAAACTACGCCACATATAGATAACATGGAAGATGAGCGCATACCCCAGGATCTTTTGGAAACCCCAGCTGCAGAAGTCATCTATGAAAGTCATTTAGAGCACCTGAGAAATGAGAGGAAACGAGCAGAAATGCGTAGAGAATTCAAAGAGAAACTGGTTGCATCTCCATTTGTCACTCCTGGCAAGCCTTGGGAGGAGGCTCGAAGCTTTATAATGAATGAGGAATTTTACCAGTGGCTGGAGGAACCGGAGTATCTAGATATTTACAACAAGCATCAGAAGGAGATTATTGATCAAGCCAAAGAGGACTTCCAAGAGCTTTTGCTAGAGTATTCGGAGCTGTTCTATGAGCTTGAGGTAGATGCCAAACCCAGCAAAGAAAAAATGGGAGCAATTCAAGAGGTTCTTGGAGAGGAACAGAGATTTAAGGCCCTCCAAAAACTTCAAGCTGAGAGGGATGCGCTTGTACTCAAGCATATCCATTTTGTCTACCATCCAACAAAGGAGACCTGCCCTAATAGCCCTTACTGTGTGGACAGCAAGATTGAGCAAATCTTGGCCTCAAAATTTCCTACTCGGTATGCATTTGATGGCACCTTAAAGTCACAGTATGGTGAGGGAAAAGTGGACAGGATTAATCTTGTAATCCTTGGAAAAGATGGACTTGCAAGGGAGTTGGCCAATGAGATTAGAGCAATGTGCACCAGTGATGACCGATATACACTAGATGGAAAAACGTATGAACTAGCGCTTCGGCCTATAGAAGGCAATGTACGCTTACCAGTTAACTCTTTTCACACACCTACTTTTACCCCACAGGGATGCCTTTGTCTCTATAACTCTAAAGAATCATTATCCTATGTCGTTGAAAGCATTGAGAAGCTTCGAGAATCAACCATAAGTCGAAGGGATAACAGCTTGGCACAGCTCCCCATGTCACTTCTATTGGTCACCAAGAGAGGAGTTGGATCAATTGGGGATATTGGAGGAGAAACTGCCCAAAGTTTAATAATACAAGGGCAACAAGTTGCTGGGAAACTGCAGTGCACTTACCTTGATCCTGCTTCTCCAGGTGCAGGCTATGCACGCAATCTAAATGAAAAGCAGATCAACCAAGTCCTAAAAAGCCTCTTA